>NC_062217.1:97832472-97967825 GCF_902686445.1 Sciurus carolinensis
GTTCATTTTTTATTCTAATCATTTTATATAGATTACTTAGGATTATCTACACACAAATTCAAACTAGCTGTTAATATAGATTCCTCTTGGTGGGTTTTCAAGATGGCAGACTAGAGGGCGGCTGCATTTCATGTTGCTCCAGGATGCAGGATTCAAAGAGGAGATAGTGAGAAGCTTGGGACCAACTCAAAGCCACAGGGTGAGTCTCTCCCTTTGGGGAGGCATCACGGATGGGGCGGTAGCCCCGGAACGCAGGGAACTTTGTGAAGTAGAGTTGTTTGGCGAGACGCCCCTCTCCCCACAGGAGCGGTAAACACGGACAACTGGGATCATCATAGAGGAGGCGGCTCAGCACAGCACTTGGGCTTGGAGCAACCACTGGGGCTCCGGGCGGCTGCCTGAGGAGGAGCTGCATGGTGAGCTGTTTGAACTCAGAGCGAGCGCTCCTGAACAATGGGAGGTTGCCCGGAGGAAGAGGAGGAGCGCTGTGGGTGGCTTGGTCTAGGAGGAGCGTGGGGGTCGCTTGGTCTAGGAGTGACTGCATCAGAGCCACGGGCGGTTGCCAGAGGAGGAGCTGCGTGGCAAGCTATTTGAACTCAGAGTGACTGCTTCTGAACACCGGGGGGTTGCCCGGAGGAAGAGGAGGAGTGCAGAAGGTCGCTTGACCTAGGAGTGACTGCATCAGAGCCACAGGCAGTTGCCAGAGGAGGAGCTGCATTGCGAGCTGTTGAACTCAGAACGACCGCTCCAGAACACAGTGGCCTGCCTGGAGGAGGAGCGCACTGGGTTGCTTGATCTAGGAGTAACTGCATCAGAGCCACAGGCGGTTATTTCTTTCTGAGTTCTGAGAACAGAACCGTTTCTCTTTAATCTCTTCTAAACCTGACTTCCCTCTTCCAGGGGTCCCTTTAGATTTTGTTTATCTTTATGTTGTAAGCAAGATTTAATCAGGGACCAAATGGCTAAAGTTCCAACAGGTAACAGCTTTTGTTTTTTTTTTTTTTTTTTGTTATGTGTAGATCCTCTCCCAGGTGCTTCCACCGAGGAATATATTTAACAACCCTTTATCTAAAAACCACGGAGAGACCTTTTTTATGGTATCAAGGAATGCTCAAGCTGTTAGGCTGCTGCATTCCAGTCTTAGACAGTTCTGTTCCTATGATTAAATCTTACAGCACTAAGAGCTCCAAGCACACAAACAAGCCACACAACAAACACAAAAGTAACACACCACACACACAATTTGGTACCACTGCATCTATCTATGTAGACTCAATTTTGCTGGATTCCTACCTGCACTGCCGGACTCAAGGTCTTGAAATGAATATCACTGACGGACTCAAGGTCTTAATATGAATAGCACTGACGGACTCAAGGTCTTAATATGAATAGCAATGACGGACTCAGGTCTTAATATGAATAGCACTGACGGACTCAAGGTCTTAATATGAATAGCACTGACGGACTCAAAGTCATAAATGAAATACCAATGACGGACTCAAGGTCATAAATGAAAATAAATAATTACCTCTTACTTTATCTGTAGATTCCCGGGTTTCAGCGCCACCTATCGCACTCCCTGCCCGCAGAGAGACACGACACCTGGTTCTTTTCAGCTCTTTATTGCACGCGTCTACTTCCTCATCGTTCTTTCTTTGTTCTCTTCCCCTTGAGGAACTTACACTCCAATATATACAGTACTTGTAACCAATCAGCCTTTTAGCACGAGGGGAGAGCATGCACAGATACAGGCAGCAAAGGCACGGCATACAGTGGACCTGCACTGTCCATCAGGGAGCTCAGCCAATCCCTCGAACTTCCTCAATACGATGTCAGTTGTTTGTGCAAAAGTTAACTGTTCTGGCTCACTGCCAGGCGCCATCTTAGCCTTGCCACACCTAGGGTCAGGGGTCCGGCCGAAACCCCGACAGACAGGGTCTTGCTAAATTGCCATGGTTGGCCTAGAACTTACAATTCTCCTGCATCAGCCTTCTGAATCACTGGGATTACAGGCATGTACCACCACTCCTAGCTCTTGACTATGAAAAATCCTGAAATATATATTAGTACCTGTGTAGTTGAGCAGTGGATAGAGGCTTCAAGAATATCAAGGTGGACAAGAGGAACTCTTAGCTGCCTTAAACAAGTCTCTTAAAAAAAATTATGAAAATCGGGAGTATAGCCAGTAAGGGCCCGAGAAGAAAATGAACAGCATGTTACTAGGCACAGAAGGAAAAGGAGTGCTGCTTCAGTTCAGAAAGCTTACAAGAATTATGTCCTTTTGAAATGTGACAGAAGAATTAATAAGGGATATAAATTCAGTGATATACTTCCTGGAATTATTATATAAACATATAGTTGAGGTAGACAAAAAAGTGTTAAAGGTTCTTTCTGGTATCTTTTATTGTTTACAGCAAAATCTGAGAGGTAGAATCAATTGTTTAAAAGGAAATAGAAGTTGATGTTTTGAAAATTCTCCGCCTCTCCCAGCATGAAAAATACTGAAAGTGGGGGGTGGGGGAAACTGCCACAACTAATGCATAAAGAGGAGGCTGAATATCATCTATTCTCTTAGGTGATTTCTTTCAGATGCAGTCATAGAAGAGATAGGAGAGACTCAGGAAAAGATTAACTTCGTTATACACATAGACCCTTAGAGTGGGCTACCATATACCATGTAGGGCCATTCAGGAAGTACATTTTGGTCAGAAGTCAAGATAGGAATGAGAGAAAGCCTATGTAAAAGACATGTACTGAGTTTTTGGAAAAGCCAGATATGCTGGAGTAAACCATTTGGGATAGACTAGTTTGAATTGTTTCAGTGGGTGCCAGGATATTATGATTATCCTCTGTTTGCCCAGATTCTGACCCTGGGATGATGAAGCAGGGTGACATTGCCTCATGTGGGTAGAAACCAAATAGAAGAAATACAACTCTTGACTGGTTAACTTGTATAGTAAAGGCCTGCACCTGACTGAGCCCTCACTACCTGAGAATTGGGTAGCCCCATGAAGGAGAAGTCTTTTTACAACCAAAAAGCCTTTCCATATGCCAAAACATTGTATTATTTCTTTTATTTATTATAAATATTACTGTTAATGCGGAGCTCTACTAAGTCCTCAGAAAGATAAAAAAAAGACCTTAGTATATTTTACCTAATGGAGTAAAGGCCAGTGAAATAATGGAAGAATCCCATGCTCTTGACAGTTTTTTTTATCACCCATCAGAATATGCTAGCTTGAAATTAAAAGTTCAGAGGGAATATAAAATGAAAGCTTTCAGTTGACCAAGATTCTATTGACAGCAGCCAGGCTAATACAACTACTTGCTTCAACACTTGGTACATGTATGACAAGGAAAAGATACTGAGAAAGTAGAAATAGTCCAGAGGACAGAACCTAGAAACTCAGGGACTGAAACTAAGCCAAGAAAATGTTGCAATTTGCCTATTTTTATTACTGAAATTCCAGGAGCCAGTTACTCCTTTTATCCTTCTGTTTTTACCCCTTTGAAATAAAATACCTATAATAGTTATTCTATATTTGTCTCACCATTTTTCTATCACTATGACAAAAATACCTGATAAAATCACTTATAAGGAGGAAAGATTATTTTTGCCTCATGTTTTCAGAGGCTTCAGTTCATTTTTTGCTTGGCCATCTTTCTTTTGGGCCTGTGCAGCACACTATTTAATGCAGGAGTGCGTAGCTAGAGGAAGAAAACGATCTACGTCAGGATGGCAGGAACAGAGAGGAAAAGATTAATATCCCAATATCCCTTTAAGGTCACACCCCCAATACCCTACACTTCCTCCCACTAGACCACACCTCCCAAGGATCTACCACCTCTCAATTGTGGCAATAAAGACTGGTAATTAAGCCTTTAACACATAGGACTTTGGGAGGAATTCCAAATTCAAATTTTATCATTATCATATATTGGGAGGCTTAGGAGAACATTTCTTTAGTTTATCAAATTTGAAGATAGAGAAATCTTTTTTTTAGAACATGAACAATATGGATTAGGCCCAAGGATTTTGTTTTCACCCTTAGTTAGAGGATTTGGGTGTGAGTTCTTAGACGTTTTTACTGATACTACAAGGTTTCATAAGCTTGAAAACCATTGTGGGGTGAACCTATTTCTCATTTTGGAGAAATATGAATGTTTAGAGACCACAGAAAGTCTGACTAGCAAAATTGTAAGGTAGCCCACATGATTGTTGTCCAATATGCATCATTGGGATTGGAAATCTGATGGAATATTTGTTCTGTTTCAGTTAGAAAATTTATGCCAACAGCCTAGTTTTTTAAGAGGATTAGCAACTTCATTTGTTTACTCAACCAGATAGAGAGGATCTCTTTGAGTCAGATTTTCACTTGTAAAAAAACAAGATGGAGATGCCCAGCGAGGACATGAAAGGATAGGGCCCATCTGATCCCAGTCTTCCAGTCATTTCTACCGATGCTCCAAGGAGTATAATGATATCCTTTTGGATACTCCAGTCTATCCTCCAACGGAATGCCACCAAGTGAACACAGTAAGCAGAAGAATTAGTCAACCAAGTCTTGCTAAAATTCCTAACACTAAAGATCACAAGAAAAAAAATGTTCCAATAAATCATTAAGTTTGGAAGAAATTTGTTATGCAATTCCTTAAAAGGGGATATTTGCAGAAATAAGTGTAGCACAATAATGATTCAAGAATCAAAAATCATGGCGCCGCAGACCTGTAAACTCATTATGCTGAAGAAATAAGGAGAAGAAGACTTTATATAGCCATGGGGCAGGTTATTCATGGAAGACCACTTTGAAAGAATCCTTGACTTGAGGACAAGGAACATGGTCAGTCCAAGGAGCAATCTATAGGAATAAAAATGCTGACCTTATCTTTCTTTCTCTGATCTGCCCAGCTTCCATTTGGTCAAAACATTCCAGAAAGCACAGATTATGAAAACTCCTTGTTTATACACATTGTGTGTCTGGGGCAAAATAATAATGGAGATGAACAAAGCATAGATCTGACTGAGCATAGGAAGATACCTAGCCCAGGTGTCATCTCTGATACTGGTAACACACAGTGTTTTCAAGACACCCAAGGTCAATGAGTGCATCTTGGCAATTGAGAATTCAGTTGGCTTTCTTGAGCTGTTGCTTGGAAGTTAGGCAAGGTTTTTGTAAACCAACAGTTGAAGAAAAAATTTAGAATAGCAGAAAAAGCCACAGAAAAAATAAGCAATAAATTTTTTTGTAGCTCTCTGTCAGGGTAATTGGAGGACGGCCAATTAGCAATGGCATTTACTGTAGCACATATTTACTGCTTTTCTTATTTATTTTCAAAGCTTAAGCTTTAGCGAATGGAATCATCAGGTGACACTCTCTTGCTTTTTGCTCTGATAACACATATATTATGTCCCTCTGACTTATAAATGAATATAAGTCAACATGTGGAAACAGGAAACAAATAGGTGTGATGGGATGGAGAGGTAGCCCAGTGGTCAGAGATTCAGATAAAAGGTAGAAAACAATTTATATTTCTGGACCTTTCCAGTAGAAGAGCACTCATAATGGTATTTAGAGTTCTTTCATGGTATTGTGAATGCCCTTTTACTGAGCAGAATGTCAGGCCCATTGTCACAACTACTGATCTCATGAAGTACAACAGGTATCTATGTACAAATGAATGCAGCAATCACAAATAAGATTCATTTCGAAAATAAAAGTTAGAAAATTTTGTTCTAATGTGGAAGGAACACAACAGGAGACAGCTACATTGTTAAACCACAGGCAGGAAGAAGTGCGACTATGTTTGAAAATACTTCACTTTACATACAACTTCCATTAAAATCCAATGAAGGCATTATAGCCTTCCAGATTTAATAAGCACTTCTATCTGGTGTTTGTGGTCAGATGCACAAAGGCATTGACTTCCTTTTCTGCATAGAGGCTATTTTCTGTGATCTTCTCTCAGCTGCTTCAAGTCTCCATTGGCAAAAAGCCAAATATTCAGCCTAAATTTATCTGTAGGACAAAGCAGTTACAAAAGACCTGGACTATTAACAGAACAACTGTGATTGCTCTTTTAAAAAAGCAAACTGGTGCTTTTTTTTGCTGAATGACTTCTGCTGAAAGCACCAAAAGAATTCATATATAGTACCCAGAGGAAAGCATTTATTTAATTTTTAATGCATTTCCTCAAATTTAAGCATTCCTTATGTATCCAGGCATTTAGAGTACCTTTGAACACATGTCCTTTATTATTAAAAAGAACTGCATGTTTCATTCCCTCCCACCGTTCCTAAGCAAGAACAATATCTTATTTTAAAAGAGTGATAACAAGTGATAAGTTGATTTCTTCTGTTAAATTCAACCATAGATCATTTACAACAAAGTTGAAAGTTCATCTTCATATACTTTCTCACATCATCCTTTTGCCAGATTGGAGCATGATTATCAGTTTGGTGTGAATAGAGACAAATTGGGGAACCTCAATTTGTGTATCCTTGTTTTCCTCAACTTTGACATGTTTATGTAGCATAGCTGGTTTGGGTCACCCAAAGAAGTGGATATTTACATCAAGCAATGAGTTGTAGAAATTCCATGTTCTAACAAGATCTATGACTCCACAGGGAAACTCATTGTTATCTCTTATTTTTCCAAGATATTCCATGCATCCCTTTTTGACTTTCCTATAAATTTGTAAAGGGGTGGGAAACAAGTTTCCTGAATCCCTTCCATTGGGGCATCAATGACAAGTCTATATAGGTGCTTCTTGGGGGTTTTGCCCTGGTGTGACCCTATATTTTGTTCCCTATCAGTAGGTATTATTCTCCACTCCATATTTACTACTATCATTATTCATGCCTGTGCTAATGCATATAATTCCTCCAGCTCCTAACATATTTCAAAACAGAATTCTTGTGTCATGTTCTTGATTATTATAGCATCCATAGCATCTTGTAAGGAGTATATGTTAACATTCAAGCTTCATCTATTTTGTAGAGATTTTGATTAAAATTGAAGTAATTCTTCACTGTAAGTATATAGTTTCTCTATTAGATAAGTGAATGATGATACATAATGGGGGGTGAGAGGGAGGCAAGAATGGAGGAATGAGGGATGTATAGAGGGAAAAGAGGGGTGGGAGGGGAATGGAAAGGAAACAATAACAGACTGAATCAAACACCATTACCCGATGGTAAATGTATGATTACACAAATGGTATGCCTCTACTTCATGTACAAAGAGAAACAAGTTGTACCCTATTTATTACAATAAAAAATATATCTTGAAACAAAAAATTTATATAGTTCTTGTTAATGTAATGCTAGCTTTAAATGTTTTGTAGACCTTAATCTTTTTATATCTTCAAATTAGTCATTGCTGGATAGATTCAAATATTGGTATTACATATGATGCATCAAATAGTTTCATATTTATGTCAAGAGATTTAGACACATCTAGCACCCATAAAGCTATTCTAACAATTTGGATTTTCTATGAAGGTAATCATTTCCTCTGATTTTCTCTTAACTCTTTGAGATTGATCCTTATTTTCCTTCTTTATTGTATTTGCATAGGTATCTAACATTAAAATACTAGTTGTAGCAGTATTCCCAGTTTTTTTTCCTTCATCTGAACATTTTGACAGACAAATTTTTCATTTTTGCACTGCTGGGAATTGAACCCTGGGCCTCACACTTAACAGGCAAGTTACTTTACCAATAGGACATACCACCAGCCCAATAAAAAAAATAATTAAAACTCTATAAAAAGCAAAGAATAGGAGGGATCCTATGTTTCTAACCAGGTAATACTTCGTGCTTCCCACCTCTTTTTCTGTACTGATCCATATAAAATGTTATTACACATTTCAATTTTATAACTTCAGTTTCTCATAATTTTAAAATATCTCTTTCTGTGCTTCTGTGATAGCTTTTCATTGCTTAACAAGATAATCATCTTAAGGGAAAGGTTTATTTTGGCTCAAGGTTTCAGAGTTTCAGTCCAGGGTCACTTGGCCATGCTACTTTGGAGTTTGGTAAAGGCAATAAATGACAGTGGAACCCTGTTGCCAAGGAGACTTCTTGAGTCATGGGAAGCAGAGAGAAAGACAGGAAGGGGCTAGGATCTGGGCTTCACAGGAAGAACCAATGACACAACTTCCATGCAGTAGGCCCCACCACCTTCCTACAGTGCCACAGGCAGGTGACTTCCAATACATTGACCTTGGGGGACATTCAAGATCTATAACTACCGCTGCTTCTCATTTGGATTCTTTTCACCTATGTAAACCTTGCCATATCTCTTATTATCCAGGTTTTGTGTTGGATTTCGTGTGGTTTCTAGATTTTTAGACCTTGGGTATATTTACCAGATGGTAGAGGCTCATCCGTTTGGGACCTGTAAATATCTACCTTCCCAATTTATCATCTAGTTTTAAGTTTCCTCCATGTTGCTTTCAAAAAACACTTAATCCTGATGTAATCAAAGTCACTTTTCTTCTGTTCCCTAGACTACAATCCTTCCTTTACCCTTATTCCTACCATTCCCTCACTTATATATTTCCCAGACCTTTGTGATTCTACCTTTTCATTTAGGTCTTTAAATACTCTGGAATCCACTGTGTTATGAACTAGGAAAGTATACACCTGGACCTTCCTCTATTGGTCTAATGATGTGTTCTGCTTTTGCTACTAGGGCTTTGTGTTATTACAATACTGTCCTTTCTTCCACGGACACTTGATTTACTGTTCAAAGTTATTTGTGTGCTCTAATTTTTTAATGGAAAATTAAAACTAAGTGTATCAAGTTCTCAAATTTTTTCCAGCTACAATGCTTATTAGGTTACAATGAACCTATTAAATGATTTGGAATAGTCATCTTTACAATATTAATTCACTCCATTCAAAAGTATGTATTTTATTTACCCCTGTTCAGGTAAAGGTAAGTGTATAGGTAGAGGTATTTGTATGGATAAATATAAAATACAGGATGTGTGGAATTTTAACTATTTTCCATCTGATATTTAAAGAGGCATGAAGAAATATTACAAAATAAGGTGATTGGCACAGTAGACATGATATAATCTCTGAAAAATGACAGTGTAGGGATGGAGGAAAGAAATACATAGAAACAGGTTTTCCCTCCACACCCACAGGGGTTAAACCCAGGGGCACTTTACTGAGGCATATCCCCAACCCTTTGTTTGTTGTTGTTGTTCTAATTAGTTATACATGACAGTAGAATGCATTTTTGACACATCATACATACATGGGGTATAACTTTTTCTGGTTGTACATGATGTAGAATCACACTGGTCATGTAATCATATATATGTACATAGGGTAATAACAAACAGTTTATTCTACTGTCCTTCCTACCCCCATATCCTGCTCTTCCTCTCTCACTCCCCTCTGTCTGTTGCAAAATACCTCTTTTTTCCAAGCCACCCCCGTTATTGTGAATCAACATCTGCATATCAGAGAAAACATTCAGCCTTTGGGTTTTTGTGATTGGCTTATTTCACTTAGCATGATATTCTCTAGCTCTATCCATTACCTGAAATGTCCATAATTTCATCCTTATTTAAGGCTGAGTAATATTCCTTCATGTATCTAATACCACATTTTCTTCATCCATTCATCTATTGAAGGGCATCTAGGTTGATTCCATAGTTTGGATCTTGTGAGTTGAGCTGCTATAAACATTAATGTGGCTGCATCACTATAGTACATTGTTTTTAAGTCCTTAGGATATAAACTGAGGAGTGGAATAACTGGGTCAAATGGTGGTTCCATTCCAAATTTTCTGAGGAATCTCCATACTGCTTTCCATAATCTTTGAACCAAATTTACAGTCTTACCAGCAATGTATAAGTGTACCTTTTCCCATACATCCTTACCAACATTTATTGTTGCTTGTATTCTTGATAATTGTCATTCTGACTGGAGTCCCCAGACCATTTATATATTTTGTTTTGAGGTAGGGTCTTGCTAAGTTGAAAGTTTTCATATATTAAGAAAATTAATTCAAATTTGATTCTTGTAAGATACTAATGTATCTTTAGGACAACCACAAAGAATATGACTAAAACATTTGTGTATGAGAGTGTGTGTGTGCATGTGTGTGTATAAACGTGTGTGTGTGTATATATATATATATATATATATATATATATATAGAGAGAGAGAGAGAGAGAGAGAGAGAGAGAGAGCATGTATGATATAGAATAATACAAATTACACTAGAAAAAATTCTATTTGATACTAAAGTCAGTAATTAAATTGTTAACAAAAAATATTAGGCACATAAAGGACAAATGGAAAAATAACAAGTCCTTCATTATCAGTAATTACCTTAAATTTAAAAGGATTATGCTTTCCCAACTACAACATCCATAGGACAACCATATTGCCAGAATGAATGAAAAAACACTGTTATATATTGTCTACAAGAGACTCGCTTTACATTCAAAGATATTAATAGATTGAATTAAAGGGTAGGAAAGGATATTCCATGTAAGCAGCTCAGGTTTAGAGTAGCAATATAATGTCAGACAAATATACTTATTGGAAAAACAGGTACTACATACAAGGAAGTATTATTTATAATATATAAATACAAGGGTATACGTAATAAGTCATGTATATTAAGAGTAAATCCATCAAGATACAAACACTCATAAAGAACATGAATTGAAAAAGAAATCACAAGGGAATAAGACAGCAGTTTGAATAGAATGAAAACATAAAACATAACATAGTGTACCAAAATTTGGGAGATGCAACACAAAGTAAAATCCTCAAGCAAATACTGGCTACATGAATTCAGCATGTGGAAACCTTGACCAAGTGGGATTTATACCAGAAATTCAAGGATGGCCCAATGCATGAAAATTAAATAATATACTATACTATATTAACATAATAAATAAAAATAGGCAGTGTTTTACCTTAGTGGTTACCTACTATACATGAGTCCCTGATTTTGATTCCTAGCACTATGAAAAGATAAAAGGAAGTAAGTTTATGACCACCTCAGTAGATGTAAAGTATTTGGTAAAACCCAGTTGATTTTCATTATAAAAAACACTCAACAAACTAGGAAAAGGAGGGAAATTTTTTCCATTTCATAAAGGTCATAAATGAAAAACTGATAGCTACTACCATGGTACTTAATGATGAATGATTGAAAGTTTCCCCCTGAAAATCAGGGAGAGTACAAAGATATCTGCTCTTACTACTAATTTAATATTGTACTGAAGGTTTTAGCTAAGGCAACTAAGTAAGAAAATGATATAAAAGCATTCATGTAGGTCACACAGTAGCAAAAAAATTTGTAAATCCTATTTGCTTAAGGACTTGCATCCAAAATACAAAATATCTACATACTCAACAGCAAGGAAATAACTTCACTAAAAATGGGCAAAGAGATATAAATGTAGATATATGTGCATACACTTATGTGCATGTCATAAACAAGTTATAAATCATATTAAATCTTATCATTTATGCAATTGCAAATTGAAATAATGACAGTCTTCGTAGCATAATTAAAATTCAAAACCCTGACAATTCCAAATGCTATTGGCTTGTTTAGTTGAAACAGAAAATCCCCATTTCCTTTTTGTGTTTTCCTGACTTTGTAGTCTTGCGGTTGCAACTTATTTCACAGACTGAAGCAAAAATTTCTTGCAACAAGTTGAATAAGAAAAGTCACCCTCCTGTCATCTTTATATTAATGTTTTAAATCAACATTTTGAATGTTGCCCACCCTGAAATGTACCTCATCTGGTAACTGGCAGGTGTTCCTACCATACCAATGTTTTGGTTGTAGTTCTTTCCTACAAATAGAATATATAGACCTTGTGTTCCAGGAATTCCTCCTATTTTTATATTTGTTCATGTCATACTTCATTTTCCATGATTTTTTGGAGTTGTTTTTAGATGTTTATACATAGATATGGGCATATATCTATATTCTGATAAATTTTAGGGATTTGTGACATGAGGATAAGTTTTAGAATTAAATTCAACACCAATAAAACCTTGACAACCTTCTACTTGCATATTCACTTCTCAATTTCTTCCATCCATGGCATATATTCAATAATAATTTTTTTTTCATCATAGCTACATGGAGGGCAAAGGTGGTAATTCCAGTACTTTCTCATGTATAAAACAGTTTATTCATATCAAGTTGTTTCTGGAAATATTGTTGGACTGATATCTAGATATAGTCCCACTAGAGGACACAAAAATTCTGCATGGAATAGAAATGTCTATATCAACAAATACACTTATGTATATATAGAAATTCATACCTATGGAGAGAAATTCTTCAGTAGCCAGAAATAAGAGTTGAAATCAGGGGAGGTCCTTAATTTTCTGCTGTGAATAACTCTGCTGATGTTAGCTTGTCAGTGATTGCTCAGCCAGGTTATGGCATGTGCAGGACAGCAGACAAAGGTGCCAGGTCTATGCAGAGAGGCATTGTAAATTGGGGTGAAACATATGAAGAATGTTTGGTTCATTTTTTGGGTAAATAAAGAAAATCCAGGTGCAAAATTTTGTTGACCTATTTATGTGACAACAAAACAAATTCTGAAAAGAAGCAGACTTTATATCCAGACCTGCTTTGGATTTCCACAAGTAGTTCAAAGAAATGGATAAACTTGAGAATTCCCAGACCCTTGAGGGTACATTTCATGAACAAGAGACAGCAATAATTACTTACTGAATTGAGTCCACAGAATGTTGAAACTTTTGGATTATTACATATATAGAAAGCAGTAATGTTTAGCAACTATGAAAAAGATATTTAATCAGTACAATATATAAGTGAATGTAATGGTTTGGATGTGAAGTGTCCCCCAGAGTTCATGTGAGATAGTGCAAGAAGATTCAGAGATGAAATGATTGGGTTAAAAGAGACTTAACCCAATCAGTGGATTAATCACATGATGGGATTCAGTGGTAACTGAAGGCAGGTGGAATGAGGACATTGGGGACTTGTCTGTGGGGTATATATTTGATGAGTCTCTCTCTCTCCTTTCTGATCAACATATGAACCACTTCCCTCCACCACACACTTGTATAATTATGTTCAGCCTCACCTCGAGCCCCGAGGAATGGAGCCAGCTCTCTATGGACTGAGACTTCTGAAACCGTGAGCCCCCAAATAAACTTTCCATCCTGTATAATTGTTCTGACCAGATCTTATAGTGACACCAGTGAAAAAATTGACAAAAACAGTGAATAAAACGTTTATGTGATAGTGAGTAAGACACTATCAACTTTGAAAAATGTATCAAACATAAAATTTTTGAATGAAAAAATTCTTAAAGTTGTAATTATAAACCAACAAATGATTTTGCAAGAGACTAAATGCAAAGAAAAAAATCAGAAATTCAAGACTGAAGCAATTTTTCAGAAGGCAATAAAGAATAAAGCTTATGAATATGTAATAGAATAAGGATGTATAAATGAGAAGATGGTAAATTTGAAGGTTTCATTTTTGAAAAAAATATAGACAGTAAAGGAAATACAACTATTTGAATATTAAATGAGTGAAAATTATCTTTTGAAAGTCTCCAATTCAGAATGTCAATGAGTTCTAAGCAGGATAAATGAAAATAAGTACATAAAAAAATAAATACAGAGTCCCGCCCCCCCACACCAAGGTCAGTTGCTGTCACTGAACCCGCCTCCCCACACTTAGGTCAGAGAGCATCACTGATCCTGCCCTGCCACACTGAGGTCAGTCACCGGCGCTGAGTCAGCCTCCCCACACCGAGGTTGGAGTCCGGTAGCTGAGCCTGCCTACCCGCCTGCCCGCTGCCTGTCCCCCTACTGCTGAGGGACACTGCGCCTGCCTCTGTGCTGACTCAGCACACTCTCCCTGGGTCTCCCCAGCTTCTTTAGAGGCTGGTGCAGGCATTTTAAATTATTCCTGAGGATAATTGATTCCCTTCCTGAGACACAGGAGTCTGGAGGCCCTTTGACAGGTACCTCTATTTACTTGCTTATATCCTACATCCTTTCCCCATCCTCTTGTTCACAATTAGAAATATTATAAATAGTATTTGAACTTATCCTGTTTATTTTTAAAATGTTAAGGTCTTTATAGGGACTATCAGGTTCAAAGCTACATTTCCTTTGTATTGGGTGCTATTGGTATTGATCTTCCCTTCAAAGGAGAGGTAGTGGAAAAATGCAGGGTCATAATAGGCCTGCAGGAGGCAAATGTTAGTATCTCTGATCTTCACTGCTAGAGGGGAATATACAGAAAACAATATGAAAAAAACAAGGGAAGAAGGTGTCCCTAACAAAGATGCTATTGTGATAGACTCCAGTGACAGCATGGCAATAGAAATTACAGAAAAAGAATTTAGAATCTGCATGATTAAAATGATCCATGAAGCAAAAAATGAGATAAGAGAGCAAATGCAGGCAATGCATGACCATTCCAGTAGACAGTTAAAAGAGCAAATGCAGAAAGCAAAAGAACACTTCAATAAAGAGATAGAGATTCTGAAAAAAAAAAAAAAAAGAAAAACCAGAAATACTTGAAATGAAAGAAATGATAAACCAAATTAAAAACTCAATAGAAAGCATCACCAACAGAATAGACCTCGTGGAAGACAGAATCTCAGACAATGAAGACAAAATATTTAATCTTGAAAATAAAGTTAAACAAACTGAGAAGATGTTAAGAAGTCATGAACAAAACCTCTGAGAATTATGAGATATCATGAAAACAAAGAATTTAAGAATTATTGGGATTGAGGAAGGCACAGAGATACAAACCAAAGTCATGTGAACAACCTCTTCAATGAAATAATATCAGAAAATTACCCAAACCTCAAAATTGAAATGGAAAATCTAATACAAGAGGCTTACAGAACACCAGGTGCACAAAACTACAACAGATCCACACCAAAACACAATATAATGAAAATACCTCACATTCAAAATAAAGATAGGATTTTAAAGGCTGCTAGAGAAAAGTGTCAGATTACATATAAGAAGAAGCCAATATGGATATCAGCAGATTTCTCAGCCCAGACTCTAAAAGCAAGAAGGGCCTGGAACAATATATTTCAAGTTCTGAAAGAATATGGATGCCAACCAAGAATACTATACCCAGGAAACCTAACCTTCAGATTTGACCATGAAATAAAATCTTTCCATGATAAAAAAAAGTTAAAAGAATTTACAAATAGAAAACCTGCACTACAGAACATTCTCAGCAAAACATTTTGTGAGAATGAAGTGAAAAACAATACAAGTCAGCAAAGGGAGGAACTACCCTAAAGGAAAAGCCAATCAAAGGACAAGTAAAAAAACAATAATAAGCCAAATGATCAGAACACAAATGATATCTTAATAATAACCCTGAATGTCAGTGGCCTAAATTCAATAATCAAAAAGACATAGACTAGCAGATTGGATTAAAAAGAAAGACCCAACAATATGCTGCCTTCAAGAGACTCATCTCATAGAAAAGACATCCACAGACTAAAGGTGAAAGGATGGGGAAAAAACATACCATGCACATGGATCCAGTAAAAAGCAGGGTTCTCCATCCTCATATCAGATAAAGTGAACTTCAAACCTAAGGTAGTCAGAAGGGATAAAGAAGGACATTTCATACTGCTTAAGGGAAGCATAAAACAGCAAGATATAACAATTTTAAATATTTATGTCCCAAACAATGGAGCATCTATGTATATCAAACAAACCCTTCCGAATTTTAAGAATCAAATAGCCCAAACACATTAATAGTGGGGGACTTTAACACACTTCTCTCATCACTGGATAGACCCTCCAAATAAAAACTGAACAAAGAAACTATAGAACTAAATAATATAGTCAATGATATAGACTTAATGGATATTTACACAGTATTTCATCCATCATTGAGTGAATATATTTTCTTCTCAGCAGCTCATGGATCCTTCTTCAAAATAGAGCATATGCTATGCCACAAAAAAGTCATTAGTAAATACAAAAAAAGAGATCCTACCCTGTATTGTATCAGATCATAATGGAATATGTCGGGGTTGCGTACGGGCCCCTGGCCCTAGGTGGGGCCTGGCCAAGATGGCACCTGGCAAGCTGCCAGTGTGGTTGGAAACTGCTATTCTGTGTGCAAACAACTAACATCACTTTGAGGAAGTCTCAGTAGTTGGTCAGGGCCTCTGCATGATTCTTGCATGATTCTTAAGTGCTCCAAGTTATACCCATATACGTCTATGTTCTCCCCACAGATCATGAATATTCTGATTAGTTGATATAACCTATATAAGTGACAGTAACTTCCCTAAGAGGAAGAAGAAGAATCTGCAGTTAATAAAGAAGCTTGCCACCCATCACGTCTCCGGGTCGTTCTTGCTGGCGAGAGCGACAAGTGGTGCCGAAACCCGGGAATTTCACGTGCCGCGGAGAGGTGAGTGAGGTGAGCAACGATCCGTGAAAGTGTGCACCCAGATCTGTCAGTGGACAGGGAGGTTTCCTAGAGACGAGAATATTGTGATTGTGATAAAGTTCCTAGGAATGAGAAGTTAAAGTTTCCTCAAAAAATGGGGAACGAGGTTGCTAGATGTAGAATGGAAGGTCCCTTGAAAGAAATTCTTAAAGCTAACGGCACTCCCTTAAAGACAAAAACTGCTAGGGCGTTTCTGAAACAGGTAGAGGAGATTTCACCTTGGTTTCTAGAGGAAGGATTATTAAACATACCTCAGTGGGAACATCTAGGAGAGGATCTAAAGCGCTGTCCGGTAACGCTCCCAGGGACGTTAGCAGTTTGGTCCCTGGTTAAAACTTGTTTATGTTCCCCTCGGGAGGCTCTACAGAAGGCAGTAGCACAGGGAGAGGAAGTACTAGAAAAAGTGAAAGAAGAGTCACAAAAGGACTCTGTTAGCGCTCAGTCAGACTCTGATGAGAGCGAAGAGGGACTCTCAGAAATGGAGTTAAATAAAATTAGTGAGAAAACAAAGTGTTCTCAAACAGGTTCAATTAGTCAACAGGCATTAAGGGAATTGGAGGGCATAGGGCAACAGCTAGAAGACAAAGAAAAGGCGTTACAAAAGGCTTTACAAGAGTTGAGCTTACAAAAATATGCAGTGGTGCAGTGGAAAAAGAAGGAGGAAGTACTAACGAAACCACAGACAGGACACAAAGAGGAAGTAGAGCCTGTGGCGCACTTTAAAATAAATGAGGAAGTAACTCAGAAAGTGACTTGTGCTCCTTCAGCGCCACCTTATGGATGGCCTCCGCCCTTTAACTCAAGTCATAGTAAGGAATGTTCTTGTTCAGAGTGTAAAACAAAAAAATGGAAAGAAATCTATGGGATTGAAAGAGGGTTTTACCCTGTTATGGAAGATCAAAATCAACAAAGGTTTTACCAGCCTTTAGACTTTAAGTTGGTAGAGCAGCTTAAGGAAGCAGTTAGTACTTATGGACCACAAGCAGCGTTTACAGTATCCATTGTAGAGTCTATGTCTACCCTCTTTCTTATTCCTGATGATTGGAGCAATTTGGCAAGAGCAGTTTTGAGTGGAGGACAATATATAGAATGGAAAGTTCAAAACCAAGACTTTTACCAGGAGACAGCACGCAGAAATGCCGCTGCCGGTAATCCACAATGGAATCTAGAGATGCTGACTGGTACTGGGCCATACAGTGGTAATCAACAACAAGCTCATTTCCCTGGTGCAATTTACCAACAAACAGCCACAGCCGCTACTAGAGCCTGGAAAACTTTGTGACTAACTTATTTTCTAGGATTCTTTGTTTGTTTTGTTTTTCTTTAATGCTGTATTTTTGAGCTCATAATTTTGATCCTACATACCTAGGTTAATGATTTTTTTCTTTTTGATCAGTTCTATTTTTATTCAACTGAAGTTTTGAACATCTGTTTCATTGCAATGAACATTTACCTATAAAGTTACAAGGCCTTTGATTTTGTGTTATGTGTTATGTTGTGCTAATGTCATGTTTTGTCTGCGTCAAAACTGAGCGCTCTTAAAATTAAAATTTAAAAATGGATCCAAATACTTTTATTCACGTGATTTAAAAAGGTTCAATTTAAATTGGGTAAACTAATAAAAGTAAAATATCTTTGAAAATAACTTGCAAGTCTCCAGGTGGTCAAACTAATGAATGTTAATGTTAAACAATGTCTAATATCAATTGCTTCTAGGACTTTTCTTCAGCAGGAAAGAGGCAACGGATCCTGTTCAGGACACTTGTCTGATATCTTGGTTTTATAAAATAAATAAATTGGAGTTAACATGTATGGGATTACTCAAATGTGTTTGTAGAGACGTCTGGTTAATTTACAAAGTTAAAATGCTAATTGTTAAATAACATCAAGTACTCTTAACCCCTCAATTCCATGGGGTATCATACTTAAACATTATTGGTGTTTTCATAGGTTGGTAAATAAAAAGGGTTTAAACTTGCTTTGTGTCATCACTAAACTAAAAACAAGGTTATTAGAAGTTATGTCCTAACAAGTGGAATTCTATATATAAAGGGTCCCAAAAGTTTCACCTGTGTTTCAATTAAGAGTACTATAAACAACAAAATATTTAATCTTATTAAAATAGAGTGATTTATCTAAATTCAAAAATTTTATAAGAGTTGTTTCAGAAGATAAACAAAAAGGGGTCAACAGATAGAAAAGACAAAATAAAAGGTTCTGGGTTTAAAATGTACTTAATAAAAAAGAAAAGAAAATGTTTCTGGGTAAGAAAGTCTGTGTGTAAGTAAAGGGCAAGTTTCAACAAGTCTGTATATAACTAAGTTGGTTGTATGTATGTACAACAGCTAAAGCTATTTAAGGTTTTTCCTAAGGTAAAATACTAATGTTCTAATATAAGCCAAAGTTTAATCTATACGGTAAAATGACATGGTAACATGGCAAGGATTTCTTAGAAACACTAATTTACTCTTAACTTTGTGTCTCTTAAGTTTTATTCTTTAGAACAATTAGTCTTAAAAATTGGGGTGTATACAATTATGGTTAAACAACTGTTAAAGTATTGTACTGTGTTACAGAGTCTAAATTTTTCTTTAAAAACTAAATTTGGTAAGAAAAAAAAGTGTCAAGGTAATTGTGAAATGGTTTCTAGTTGTATATTAAATGTGTTCATATTTTTCAGGTATACAAGTTTTAAAGCAGGAAATTTATTAAGCTGCTATTCTCCAGATAAACTTGTCTGTAATGGTAATTTTAAGCTTATAAAGAGTAAATTTCATTGGGGATTAATTTCTATCATTTAGTGTTCTATTAGAGGACCTGTTATCAATAGGATATATGTAAAATTGGTTATATTTTACATTGAGATAAAAATTTCAAATGTAAATGTATTTCTAAACATTAGAGCCTGACTTGTTTAAAGGTTAATTTTGTGAAACATGAAAATATTTTGCCACTTTGACACACAAAAGGAAAGTTAAAAGCTCTCTCAGCCTTTCTTTGATTCATGTTTAGATACAATGCTAAATTGTGTTAATTATAAAGTTTGTTTAGACTCAGGAAACAGTATATGTAAACTACTTAATGATATTTAAGGAAGAAGCAAAGATCAACATCAGAATTAGAACACTTAAGATCTATAAAGAGTCACGCCTTACCTGAGATAAGGCTCTGCCTCTCACCTTACTACATGTTAGAGTGACTCCAAAATAAGTCAGACTTCAGCTTATTTAAAGTTATAATCAAAAGATTGGTTTTTGTTGTAAAATTACTATGATCTCAAATAGGAAATATAATGTGGTTCTCAGTCAAAATTCAAGATAGCTATTATACAAGCAGAATATATTTTTACTCTTGCTAATTTCATTTTGTAAAATTGTTACCTGGTAATGTTTTACAAAAGTAGCTGCTTCAAAAACACACAACCTAGGTAACTTATGATAATAAGCCATCACCTATAGAACAGATAGTGGTAACTTCCAGAACTAATGCAGACTCCAGTTAGATAAAAGGGTAAATAACTGTAAAGTTATGAACATTAAAGTTAAAGCCCAGTACTCTCACTTTATGACTGGTGAAACTGGCTTGCTGGATGATTAAGATTAAACTTAGAGATTGGAATTAAATACAGAAGGCAAGATAGGCCAGTATTTGGATCTTTTGCCCTCAGTCAGCCTGAACCCAGGGAATAAGAGGACTTCTCTAAGGAGTGCTTCAACTCTGGGTCACACAACCTCCTGATCAAGGAGATTGTTGAGACTAGAGGATGAGAATCACTCAGTGCATCTACTGCAGAGGAGGGTCATAAAAAAAGGGAGACATCCCTTAATGCTTCCTAAGAAAGTCACCTCATCAAGGAGACCCTGCCTAACCAATGGTACTGGAGGAGCTAAGAAACTGCTCTTCAGTTCTCTACAAGTGGCCCCTGTGGGAACTCAGCTGACTCTTTAACAAGACAGGAACCAGGTCAATTTGACCAGCTTGATCGTAGACACCCTGCAAAACAGTTAAAACCAAAATATAACCATTCTTGGGCATTTAAGAGAAATAACAGTTAAATGTAACATAAGATGTACACTTGTGTTAGTCCACTAGAATAAAGACTGGAAGCTACAAATGAAAGAAAGATTCTTCAGCATATGTGCCTGATAACTATCAAGAGAAACTGCCAGAGTCAGAAGTTTTTAGTCAGTTTAAGGCCTACAGACCTTCCTAAGCTATACAGGTAGACTTGGTCTATGTTTGCTCGTATGATTACCTAGCCCTAAGTAACAGAAGTATAGAGCTCTCTACTAAACACAGGTTATACCAATAAAGGGATATTTTACAAAAATCAGATGACATAAAGTAGCTTAACTATATTTTTTGGGATATCTATGACATTAAGAGTTAAATGTTGTGTTTACATTCCTGATAACCTGGACAATGTTAAAGTTCCCAAATAAAGGCCTTGTCCTTTCCAGCCTTTGCTAGGTCTAGTTATGGGAACAATTTCTCAGTTCTTCCACCTCCTGGTAAAAGATTGACTTCTGTCATTTTCATGATACTCAGTGGCATGTTCCAGATGCTGCAACATTTACTTTGTACTAATTTCATTTCAGTACTCATGTCTTTTTGTTCTTCTATCATTAGAAGCACCCACCCCCAGATGACTTTACAACCTGCTCCTCCCCAACCAGACTTCTATCTCGGACCCCTCGATTGACCCGATTTTAAAAAAAAAAAAGGAACTCCAAACTGCTTGCCCCTCACTGCCCCCTTTCAGCTTCGAAGCAGCCAGAACGACCGACGCCCCCTTTTCCTTAAAGCAGTTGGGAGTTCCTATAGCTAAAGCGGGGAATGAAGCCAGAATTAAGGACAGGTAGTTAGTGTAGAAATAGGGAATCGGGTCAATTCGAGGAAATGAAGCCATGAAGCCATCTGCCTTGTAGGGTGCGCTCACTTCTTGGGACTTTTGAAATATCAGCCATGGCCCCTTTCTCCCTGCCGGGAGAAGTCTGTATTATTCCCTTTAAACAATCCAAACTATGGTCCTTACTCAACAGTACCAAATGATTAAGCAAACTGATAACCGAGGCAGGATGGACAAATGGATATAAGATTCTATCCATGATAAACAAAAAGGGGGAATAGAGGAGACCTTCAGGTCCCCTAAAGATAAACTTTCTCTTTGTGTCTTTGTTTGGGGTTTTTTAACTCTGGGTAATAAGGGTAACCCGGTGCTTTACTGGAGCTGCGGCTCAGTTTGTGTGTTTCCACGGAATAGACTAACTTACAACCTCTTTTTAGTCTCTTGGGAGGAACAATTCAACTATGTAACAAAACAACTGCTTCTCTCAATTGTACTTCAGATTTGTGCTATCTCTCAATGTTAAAATGCTTCTAGGTTCCTGCTGGCAGACTTAATGTGTGTTCCTACCTTCCTACCAGTCCCAGTCTCTGTTACAGATGATGAATTGCCAGTATTGCTGTCTAGAAACAAGAGAGATTTTGGAATCACTGCAGCAATTGTTGCCGTCGTAGTTGCATCAGCAGCCGCAGCCACTGCGGCAGCTGTTGCTTTATCGGCATCTGTTCAAATGGCTCAAGCGGTTAACAGCGTCGTTGAACAAACAGCAGCAGCCTTATCTACTCAACAGACAGTAGATCAACACATGAAAGCAGGAATTCTCTTGGTGAACCAGAGGGTGGACTTACTCCAGGAACAAATGGACATTTTGCAGGAACTGTTAAGCGTAGGATGCATTTATCACCTAAGAGGACTTTGTGTTACACCCATAGCTTATCATAACTTCAGCTATGCAGCAAATTTGTCTAGAATCTTGTCTGTTCAGCTACGTTCCAACTGGTCTTACGAATTTGATAATCTTACAGCTATTCTTAGATCTCAAATTGTTAGCCTTAATGCTACTAGAGTTGATGTAGCTCCAATGTCTGAAGTGCTAAATTGGTTATCCTCCTCTTTCAATTTTGTTAAGCAGTGGGCTGGTATGGGAGCATTATGCATGCTTATGATCATTACTGTTATCTTCCTCTCACGCGCTATCATGCGTGTGCGCCAGAGTCAAGCAAGAGATCGTATCATCTTCCATCAGGCCATGGCTGCCCTAGAGGCCGGCAGCTCCCCACAAGTGTGGCTCGCGAGGCTGGACCATTGACCAGACGTGTAAGGTAGTAGGTAACGCCGTACCAACCTAAGACAGGAGCTGTAGCATGCTCTGCAGTTATCCGATGACGGGTAAGGACGGTGGTTGACCACTCCGCCTAAGACAGGCTTGGTCCCGAGCTTTTCTTTTAAAAGAAAAAAGGGGGAACTGTCGGGGTTGCGTACGGGCCCCTGGCCCTAGGTGGGGCCTGGCCAAGATGGCACCTGGCAAGCTGCCAGTGTGGTTGGAAACTGCTATTCTGTGCGCAAACAACTAACATCACTTTGAGGAAGTCTCAGTAGTTGGTCAGGGCCTCTGCATGATTCTTGCATGATTCTTAAGTGCTCCAAGTTATACCCATATACGTCTATGTTCTCCCCACATATCATGAATATTCTGATTAGTTGATATAACCTATATAAGTGACAGTAACTTCCCTAAGAGGAAGAAGAAGAATCTGCAGTTAATAAAGAAGCTTGCCACCCATCACGTCTCCGGGTCGTTCTTGCTGGCGAGAGCGACAGGAATACAATTAGAAATGAACAAGAAAATAACAAACAAAAACTACTCATACACCTGGAGAATAAATAATATGCTACTAAATGATGCAATGATAACAGTAAAGATCAGGGAAGAAATTAAAAAAAATCTTAGAGGTAAGTGAGAACAATGACACAACATATCAAAATATCTGGGACACTATGAAAGTAGTACTAAGAGGAAAGTGCATTGCATTGTGCTCATACATTAAAAAAATAAAAAGTCAACAACTAAATGACCTACCATTACACCTCAAAGCCCTAGAAAAAGAACAGATCAACATCAAAAATAGAAGATAGGAAATAATTAAAATCAGAGCTGAAAATCAATGAAATTGAAACAAGAGAAACAATTCAAAAAATTGACAAAACAAAAAGTTGGTTCTTTGAAAAAGTAAACAAAATTGATAAATGCCTAGCTACACTAACTGAAGAGGAGAAAGAAAACTCAAATTACTAGAATTCAGTGATGAAAAAGGAAAGATCACGACAGACACCATTGAAATGCATAACATAATTAGAAGCTACTTTGAAAATCTATACTCCAACAAAATAGAAAATATTGCAAGACATTGACAAATTTTTAGAGACATATGATCCTCCCAAACTGAATCAGGAAGACGGTACACAATCTGAAACAGATCAATTTCAAGCATTGAAATAGAAGAAGCCATCAAAGCCTACCAGCCAAGAAAAGTCCAAGACCAGATGGATCTCAGTCAAAGACCTTTTAAAGAAGTACTGATACCAATACTCCTCAAAGTATTTCAGGAAATAGAAAAGGAGGGAACCCTTCCAAATTCATTCTATGAGGCTAGTATCACTCTTATACCAAAACCAGACAAAGACACATCAAAGAAAGAAAACTTTAGACCAATATCCTCTGATGAATATAGATGCAAAAATCCTTAACAAAATAATGGCAAATTGCATACAAAAATATACTAAAAAGATAGTGCACCTATGATCAAGTGGGGTTTATCCTAGGGATGCAAGGTAGTTCAACATCTGGAAATCAATAAATGTAATTCACCACATCAATAGACCTGAAAGTTAAGAATCACATGATTATTTCAATTGATGCTGAGAAACCATTTGATAAAATAGAGCACCCCTTCATTCTTAAAACACTAGAAAAAACAGGAATAGTAGGAATATACCTCAACATTGTAAAGGCTATCTATGCTAAGCCCACAGTCAACATCATTCTGAATGGAGAAAAACTGAAAGCATTCCCTCTAAAAACTGGAACAAGACAGACAGGAATGACCTCTTTCACCACTTCTATTCAACATCATCTTTGAAACACTTGCCAGAGCAATTAGACAGACCAAAGAAATTAAAGGGATACATATAGGAAAAGAAGAACTAAAGCTGTCACTATTTGCTGATGACATGATCCTATATTTAGAAGATCCAAAAAACTCCACTAGACATCTTCTAGAACTAATAAATGAATTCAGCAAAGTAGCAGGATATAAAATCAGTATGTGTGACTATAATGCATTTCTGTTCATAAGTGATGAATCCTCTGAAAGAGAAATTAGGAAAACCACTCCATTCACAGTAGCCTCAAAAAAAATACTTGGGAATTAATCTAACAAAACAGGTGAAAGTCCTCTATAATGAAAACTACAGAACATTAGAGAAAGAAATTGAAGAAAACCTTTGAAGTTGGAAAGATCTCTCACTGTTCTTGGCTAGGCAGAATTAACATTGTCAAAATGGCCATTCTACCAAAGGCACTATACAGATTCAATGCAACTCCAATTAAAATCCCAATGACATTCCTCATAGAAATAGAGCAAGCAATCATGAACTTCATCTGAAGAACAAGAGATCTTGAATAGCCAAAACAATCCTGAATAGTGAAACAGGAGGTATAACAATACCAGACATTAAACTATACTATAGAGCAATAGTAACAAAAACAGCATGGTATTGGCACCAAATAGAAAGGCAGACCAATGGTACAGAATAGAAGACACAGAGACAAAACCACATAAATAGTCACCTCATTACTAGACAAAGGAGCCAAAAACATACAATGGATAAAAGATAGCCTGTTCAACAAATGGTGCTGAGCAAAACTGGAAATCCATATGTAGTAAAATGAAATTAAACCTCTATCTCTCACCCTGCACAAAACTCATCTCAAAATGGATCAAGACATAGGAATTAGACCAGAGACCCTGCACCTAATAGAAGACAAAGTAGGCCTGAATCTTCATCATGTTGGGTTAGGATCAGACTTCCTCAACAAACTC
Source organism: Sciurus carolinensis (assembly GCF_902686445.1). NCBI lineage: Eukaryota > Metazoa > Chordata > Mammalia > Rodentia > Sciuridae > Sciurus > Sciurus carolinensis. The sequence continues at coordinate 97,857,909 of NC_062217.1, forward strand.
CCAAAGCATAAGAAATCAAAGCAAGAATCAATAGATGGGATGAACTCAAACTAAAAAGCTTTTTCTCAGCAAAGGATAAAATCAAGAATGTGAAGAGAGAGCCTACAGATTGGGAGAAAACCTTTTCCACATTCACTTCAGATAGAGCACTTATCTCCAAAATTTATAAAGAACTTACAAAAATTTACACCAAAAATACAAAGAACCCAATTGAATAAATGGGTCAAGGAACTAGATACTTTACCGAAGAGGACAAATAGGCAATTAATAAATATATGACAAAGTGTTCAGCATCTCTAGTGATTACAGAAATGCAAATTAAAACAACTCTAAGATTTCATCTTACTCCAATTAGAATGGCTTTTATCAAGAACACAAACAATAATAGATGTTAGTATGGATGTGGATAAAAAAACACACTCATAACATTGCTGGTGGAGCTGCACATTAGTGCAGCCACTCTGGAAAGCAGTATGGAGAATCCTAAGAAAACTTGGAATGAACCCACCTTTTGACTCCGTTATCCCACTCCTTGGTTTATACCCAAAGGACCTAAAATAAGCAAACCACAGTAACACAGCCACATCAGTGTTTATAGCAGCTCAATTCACAATAGCTAGGTTGTGGAACAAACCTAGATGCCCTTCAACAGTTGAATGGATAAAGAAACTCTGGTATATATACACAATGGAATACTATTCATCCATAAAGAAAAATAATATTGGGGTTGGGGATATGACTCAGTTGGTAGAGTGCTTGCCTAGCATGCACAAGGCCCTGGGTTCAATTCCCAGCACCAAAAAAAAAAAAAATAATAATAATAATATTATGACATTTGCAAATAAATGGATAGAACTGGAGAATATAATGCTAAGTGAAATAAGCCAAGCTCAAAAACCAAAGGCTGAATGTTATCCCTGATAAGTGGAGAATGATATATAATGGGGGTGGAGGGTGGGAAATGAGAGAATAATGGGGGAACTTTAGAATATGTAGAAGGAAATGAGAGGGAGGGGGTATGACAAAATGATGGAATGAGACAGACATCATTACCCTATATACATGTATGATTACACAAATGGTATGACTCTACATTGTGCACACCATAGAAATGAAATGATGTACCCCATTTGTGTACAATGAATCAAAATGCAGTCTGTAAAACTTAAAAGCTAAATAAAAAAAAATATATAAATACAATGAAACTGCAGAAGAGAAAAGAAAGTTTTCAGGTCAATAAACAAGGAAAGAAATTTCCTATATATGCATTTAACCTCTTAATATCCACATTGGAAAGTGATGGAAAGGAATAAAAACTAGAAAATTATGAGTACAATCTCTTAGGCATCTTGTATTCTTCATATGTGACAGGAAGCAGATCGACTTAAATGTAACAAGGGTCTACCTATGTGAAGCCATAAAAATGAGCCTTTCATGCAAGGATCCCAGGTGCCTAACAGAATCAGAGGCCAACATATTACAATGGGCCTCTGTAGGAACTGGAAATGCAGGAGACACTGTAGATGACTTCTTGCTTCCAGTCGTTCTTGTCTCATTTCCTTCTGTCCTCACCCAGTACTTTATACCCTCTCCCACTTCTCTTCCTCCCTCTTCCACCCTACCCCACCTCTCTGTGTCCCTGAGTGACTGAGGTCATGGAAGTCTGCAGGTACTGATTTGAAAGTAAGTTACAAAGAAGTTTTAGCAAGTAGGTAGCTTGCAAACAGAATCTGTGAATAATGGGAAGGGTATACAACTTTTGTCTCCATATTTTATGCCCCATGTTGCCTTGTATATTCTCTCAAATATTGTCAAAGAAAGCTATAAGTACTGCTTCATGATCTATGACAATATTTCTGCCTTGACTATATCCTAAAAATTGTCAATTACTATGTTAACCTTGGGAGTATTTTATAAACGAATATTCTGCGTTAGGATCTTTTTCCTGAAGTAGAAGAAAATGAGCTGAATATGTGATTCAAAAATAAACACTATAAAATTTCGTTTAATGTTGGATTGATTTGATTTACGTTAGTGATACCACTGTGAGAAGAAAAGACTCCATACAGGAGATTGCCAATTATCAAAAACACAGCAATGTATTTGTCTTACAAATAGTATATTTCAAGTTGTGGTTATTTTCTTATGTTTTTACTGACTCTCCATACTTTGTTCCATGTTAAAGATTAGTTTTGTCTTAATTACAATTATCAAATTTCCCCTTGAATTTTCAATATTGGTTTTTAAAAATTTTATTGACCACTGAAATATAAACTGTAATGTAACTGTGTGCAGAGTGGTGACAAAGATGGGAGAGCAGTGACTGAGATTGGGGGGTCTCTGGTGACCTCATGGCTGTGGCATGCCACCTGCCTGGGAATGTTCCTGTGCAAGGGCATTGGATACTTAACTGCTATGGCAATGAGGAGGAGGCTTTGTGCAAGAGTCCTATCAGCTCTGACCTTGATCTTAGGCACATAGCTCCTGTGAATAAAGGAATTCTTATACTAGTCAACCACAATATTCCATTAGCTCAGGTCCTCCTGAGCTTGCCCATTTTACAGTAATTTTTAACAATAGACTTTCTTGAGAGCTACACAAAGCTTCTAACATTGCACTTTGCAACTGTGGATTGCACCTGCAGAAAAGCTACATAGATGTCCTAGTTTCTGTAACTTTCCTGAATACAAAGAATAATGCTTGCATAGTCTTTAACCTGATAATGAGACATATATAAATAAAGAATGCTGACGTAGCTCTTCAGGTCTTCTTCTCCATCAGAAAGCAGCACTCCACCTGATCCCAGCTTTCTTCAAAATCTGTGTGTGTGAGTATTTATTTTCTAATCCCTCTTTGCCCCTCTCCAGAACCACCAGTTTGGCAATGCTGAACTCGGCAGTACTGTTAATTTTTTGTTTTAATTAACACAGTAAATAGTATTTGTGAGTACTATGTGATGTTTCAATACATGTATATATTATGTAATATTTAAATCAAGGTAAAAATAACTGTCTCCTCAAACATTTATAATATCCTTGTAATAAAAATATTTAAAATTCTTCTAACTTTTTAAAAATATATAAGTACATTTTCATTATCTATATTCACTGTACTGTACACTAGAACAACAGAATTTATTTTCCTAAAATTAGTTTCCATCGCGCAATCTTTCCATAGACTTCTTCCTGCCCATTACTCTCCTCAGCCCCCAGTATCAACTCTTCTACTCTCAACTTCTGTGAGATCAACTTTTAGGTGTCATAGATTCTTATATTCTTAAGTAATATTTGTCTTTCTGTGCCTTGGCTTATTTCACTTAACATGCTGTCCTCCAGTTCCATTGATGTTGTTGCAAATAACTGGATTAAATTTTTTTTGGTGTGACTAAACAATACTCCATTGTATATAGAACAACATTTTCTTCATCCAGTCATCAGTTAGAGCCTTAGGTTGTTTCTTGGTTATTGTGACTAGTGCTGCAGTAAATATGAGAGTATGGATGTCTCTTGGACATACTTCTCATTTCTTTTGGGTATGTGCCCAGTGGTGTTTTTACTGGATCATATGGTAGTTTTTAATTTTTGAGGAACATCTATATTTTTCATACTAGCACTACTTGACCTTCCCACCAACAGTGTGTCAGGGTGCCCTTTTCCCCATATCTGTGATAGCACTTAAATACTTGTCTCTTGATAATAACCATTCTAACTGAAATGAGGTGATATTTCATTATGGTTTTTATTTGCATTTCCCTGATGATCAGTGAAATTGATCATTTTTTAATATACCTTTTAGTCATTTCTCTTTCTTTTGAGAGATGTCTAATTTAGCTGTATTGTCTTCAATTAAGATTGTTTGGCTCTTTGCTATTATTTGAGTTTAATGACTTTGTGGTTTTGCAAAAAGAATTGGGGGCACATAGAAGAATTTTGTCTTTAAAAATTGATACGTCAAATTATAAACATGAAAGTTACCTATTCATTATTGTGAATTTCATTTATTCCTATAATTTTAAAAAATAGTATTTTAGGATATTTACAAATGTTACCCATGACAATGTTATTATGCTTAACATTTAAGAATAATATATTTCATAAATCTTTCAAAAGAAAATATTAGCGAATGCAAAAAAGTAATATCTTTTACAAAGATATTTTGCGAATGCAAAAAAGTAATATCTGTTACAGTTATGTAAGGTGTGAATGAGTTAAATGCTGGCTAAAATAATTCCAAGAACATTCCTATTGTAGGTAAAACTTGGATTATCATTATCTTGTATGTGGAACTAATGTAAAGTTCAAGCCTAGTACCAATAGTGGCAAGCTCAAAAGGAGTTTTCTTGAAATTCAATTCTTAAAAATAAATTACAAATAAGACTGAGGAATAATGATAATCTGGAATAAATGGTCAGGTGTATCTATGATTTTTATGTTAGTCAATGCAAAGCTACTTAAAACCAAGATACTGTGAACATTAATAGAAACGTAGTCCTGAACTTGTCTCTAATGACCCATTAAAATAATACCAAGTGCCATACATTTAAGAATTGTTACATGTCATATACGCCAGCAAGCTTGTACCAACAAAGACCTTTCTTTCAAAATCAGTCACTATATTTGAAGTTAAAATTTAAGAGACAACCAAAGGAACACCCACTAAAATTAATCATTAAATTATCAAAATCCATGTAACAATATTATTGAAAAATTTTTAATTAGGTGGAAGTTACTGTTAACCAACAAATTCATCATTTATCCATTACATGCAAAAATGGTCAATTTCATTACTTGTTGATTGTGTGATTATACGCAAAAAGAATTACTTATGAACATTATGGTATTAATAGAATTTAGTGTTCAGTTATAAGATAAGTATGGAAATACAACTGTCCTCACATAACCTGTCAGAAAATAAAGAAATTTAGGAGGCATGATGTAAACTAAATATTTTGTGAAATATATGTATATGTGTGTATGTGTGTGTGTGGTGTCTGTATCCTGAGGAATAGGTATTGCCTGAGAAGAAAACTCCATGAAATTTCACTAAGAGTAAAATGAAAAGCATATATATAATAAAGAGCATAGACATAGTGTCATATTAGTCCAAGTTCAAATTCCAACTCTGCCAGGTCCAGCTCTGTGAACCTGGAGAAGTTATTTAACCACGTGCCATACATTTAAGAATTGTTACATGTCATATATGCCAGCAGGCTTGTATCAACAACACAGAACCAACAGAGTCATATGGTACATAAAGGTGACTTAACCTTATTACAGATCATACATGCACAGTGGGCTGCCCCACATAGCCTAGAGTTATTGTAGGCTATGTCACTTAGATTTATGCAAGTGTGCTCTAAGATCTTCACACTGTTGAAATTGCCTAACACTGTGATTCCAGAATATATCCTTATTCTAAACAATGCATGATTGATTTCCTATCTCATTGTAGATAAGGACGCAGGGGAAAAAATGGGGGCATCACATAATTTGTTCTTTAATGAAGGACAAGAAAATATCTTAAGTGTGCAATAATAGACTCTAGTCATATGTTAAACCTTGCATTATTTATCTCATGAAATATTTTTAAAGTAAAACAAATAAAAGTAGGTGACTTTTGAATCAGGCTGCAACCAGAGATTGAACCAAATAGATAGTAAACTAGCCCTTTAAGCCTTGGTCAATATCAACCTCCCTCCAGTTTAAGTTGTCTCTGGAGACCTTAGCAAAATACAGTGAAGGAAATCTCAAACCATCATTCTCCTTTCCCCTCCTCCAGCCTTTCTCCTGTCAATCTTCTCATTTCCACATACTCTACCCATAACCTCCCCTATTTTTCCCCCTGCCTGACATCCCTGGGCTCCCTGCATCTGGTAACCAGGTACATCTCTACATAATTCACAACCTCTCCCCTTCTGTTGGTTCAATTTATATTCCTATTTTTGGTAGTTAATACAATAGCTTATTTCTCTATCACATACCCATTTAAATTCTTTTTTATTGCATAAAAATTGCAAATGTATATCAGTGTCTGTCACTCATAAGACATTTTAATCACCTAGTAGTCATCCAGTGTGTGAATGCTTATTACTACATCTAACCAAATCTCAGTTGAGGAAATTTTTGTTCTTTTCAAATTTTTAACTATTACAAACAGCTGCAAACCAAACAGCCTTGCAGTTAATTATGCAAAAACTTTGACCATATGCTTAATTATTTCCTTAGGATAAATTTCTAGTAATTGAATTTTTGGTTCATTGTTTATACATATTGTTAAGGTTTTTGATATACATTTTCAAATTTCCCTGTAGGTAGGTTGTACACATTTAAATTCATTCCAGCCAAGACTGGGTATTAATATTTTTTAGAGTATCTCATTGCTATTTTAATTTGCATTTCACAGTAAGGTGTGAAATTGAAACCCAAAAATGTAGCTGGTTCTTTCTAGAAATTGTTGCTAAAGCTCAACTACTTAACATAGTATAGTGTATAAACAGAAACACAATACATGCAGTTATTTCTTAAGTATTGAATGCATGTATGCATATTTCAAATCATTGTCTGATCACTTGGGTGATGCCTGACTCCTAATTTCCTAATTTATCACCTAAACTAGTGTTTTCCATTCCATTTTCCCCCTAATCCTTTGGTGATGTGTGAAACAATTTTGGAGGATCAAGAACAACATTTTTCCAATCACAACAGAATAGATTATCTGTGTGTTTGTCCTTAATATCATGCACAATGGAAGATATGGTCAAAAACTTTTTGGAATCCATTCATATAGACAATTTGAAGAATTAAATGTGATGATGCATATAGACAACTTTGTCTAATACTTGACATATAAGTATTTGATATCTATTTTTATAAGCATGCTTATTACACATGAGTATGGATGTATATATTTTAATTAGGGAAAGGTAATATTTTGTAAATTAAAATATGTATTCTGATAAATGTGTTACAAACTTCTACCAATAGCTTCAGAATTGTCCACTACTCCTGGAAATAATGATCTGAACTCACTAAGTCCAGCTTTATACCTAGTAGAATTTATGAGGGGAGGCTTGTGCAGTTTGTAACACCCAACTGCTCATGGTCATAAATTGAAGCTGGTTAGTATCTTTAGTACCAATGACCTTCCAAGTAGAACACAACTATTCACAAGAGGCACAGTATCAGAATTCTCATCACCAAATTCAAGGCTTTAACTTTTTTCCTAGGAGGAAATTCACACATCAAAGGACAAAAGAGCAGGTGTCTTTTTTTCCTCAAGATACTTGAATGTATAAAAGTCATTAGTATTCTGTATTTTAAAGTATTCTCAGTCTTTACTTCATTTCCCTTAGAAATACTGTACTGTAAAACACCCATTCTTAATTGATTTAGGAGTAACTTCATGAGCCTTTTGCCCTTGAAAAGGATGGCTTTCTATTGGTATTCCTAATTTGGATTTAAATGAGACCATTCATTTTTCAATAATTTGATCCTTAATGCTTCTCTGCCTAGGAACAAGCTTAAAATACATTAATTCTGCATACTTACTTGAGCTCCCACCACAAGATAAATGGATTACAAAAGTTATGCTCATTAATCAAAGTCCCATGGCATGACCAAAGCAAGAACTGTGGTGATTGACACATTAAGAAGCACTGGAAAAATGTTCCCTACTCCAAGCCAAACCATCTTCTTAACCAGAAATGTGCTTCTCTCTGCACCAATAAACCATCAGGGGCATCTGAATTTAGCGTTGAAAGCCCTGCTTCATCAACCTCTTTTTGCATCTTTATTTTCAGTGCTGGCATTTTGTCCCGTCCTCCCCCATAGTCACATTGAAGCTGTAACTGTTCCTTCTACCCTGCCTCTGGGTCCTAACTTCTGCTGTGTTCTCTGCTCACATCTGTTCTTTCATACATTTGAAACATGGTGTAAGAAACAAGTTCAGAACTTTGAATACCACTGTATCATAGTATCTGAGTTCGTCTTCTTGTCATTCAGAATACATTAGTCTGAGTTCTACGCTAAGTGAGTTTGTTTGCTTCACTAAGATTACAAATATCCCCTTTTAACTGGGAGAAATTCCGAGGTTCATAGCTTTCTATAAAAGGCAATATTTAGCTAAGATTGATTGAAATACTTGTGTCAATGTACTTACTTTCAAAAACATTCTGCTTTTGATATGGGATTTTGATTTTCTTATGGAAATGATATAAACTTTTTAAAAAAACTTCAAGTTAAATTTTAATGGATTGATCAAATATTCAGTAAATAATATTATTGATGGGTTGAATATGGAAAATCTCGTGAGTTTGGTAAGCATTTAAGTACAGCTTTGGAAATAAATCCTGACCTTGAACATTCACCACACTTTTTGGGTCTCATCTTGAATGGCACATTTATCAGAAAGACATCTTTGACTACCTCTATAATTTGAGTGCCATTTTTTTTAACATTCTAATTCCTACCTCCTCCTACTCATCCAATGAAAGGTTTATCCCCTTTCATTAAAGTTGTCTATTTACTTGTCTTTATCCCATCTCAAACTCTGTGAAACCACATGCATTCAAAATGACATGTGAAAAATACATATTTGCTGAATCAATAAGTCAAGAATTTAGATGAACAAACACTTTGACTATTAAGAAGCTCAAATCATAAATAGTGCTCTAAAAATGGACCTAAATTATTGCTTTTTTCATTTTTTCTCGACCAATACTTGGTTCTCTCTTTCACTCTTGTTCTCTTCTTAATTTTAACCTCCATCAATCACAAGACAAAAAGGTCTAATTCTAGACCTGCAGGACAGTGGATATAAAAGGAACAAACACACACCAGACTTTACTCACCATCTGGGAGGAAATTTCAAGCAATGCATCAGCCTGGGAGCTTACCAGCTCAAGGTTTGGTAGAGGCTGCTTCACTGGGAGACCTCTCATCCTGTACATGTGGTTGAAACAGTCAGAAAAGCAACTTCTCTGTTGACAGCCCAAGAGTATTTTCAGTTGTGTGTGGCACCTTTTTTACACATCAGGCATGTTACACATCTACACAAAGTGACCTGTTCTTGGGTGGGTGTGATTGTGAGCAGAAACTTACTGGGTCTATGAATAGAAATGATTGGCAGAGATATAAGAAAGTGTGATGGATGCTGAGGAGTTCAGCCTTAGCAACTGCATTTGAAGAATACCTGTTATTGAGGACATGACATCAGTCACTAATTGAGAATTTGATTAGCCAATCTATAATTTGCTTCCTTAACAGTCTAAAAAATATTTCACTATAAGATTTTAAATGAATTTTGAAATTACTCATGTTAATTAAATTTCTTAGGCAGTACCTGTGAAATTATAAAATTCCTTTATTATAGCAAACAAAGCTATTTAAAGAGAAAGGCCACTGCACAAAGAAAACTTGCATATTGTATGCTTAATTCATGTGACAGTGCACATAAAATCAAATAGTTATTACATTTTGCAGCATGATAGATTTCTTAATGAAGAAACAGATAATCCTTGCAAATATGTGTTTTTATTTTCTGGGTATTTGAAGTTTTAATAAAAGGGGAGCAGAGAATATTATTTAAACAAGTCTAATTTGTCATCCATGGAAAGTATGACATATGAACATACTGAATTCACACTTTATAAGAAATTCGTGTTTACATTGTCTAATCACATGCAAGCATATTATTTGGAAACTAAAACATGGAGCAAAAATAGAAAATAATAGAAGAGACTGTGTTTAGAAATAGTATTATAAAGAGAATATTCTAAATTTCTAAATACTCTTTAGAAATAGAGAAGGATATATTCATTTATCTAGCAAATATATATTAATAAACCTGTGTGATTGTGATGTGCACTGTCTTGTATTGCTACTGTCTCCTTGTAGGTTTCTCCTTGTAATTTTTTTTATTGGTGAGAATCAATTTATTTTACACTCATTTTGAAAAATATACATCTCAGAGGAGATCACTGTAATAGGGTATACTAGCTTTCACTCTTCTGCAGTACACACCTAGAATACACTTCCAAATCACCCCAACCCAAGAGTTAGAGGTGCCCAGATTACTGAGATCTGGATAGTGGGATGAGGGTAGCAGTGACTAATTATACCTGGTCCATATAAATGCCTTACTTTTGTGACCTCATGGTTTATTTTCCTTTTTGTCAAATGCACACAGATTATGATACCTCCTGGGAGGTGAAGAACAATGAATCATTTTGTCTTTAAGAAACATGGAACATCTCACCAATAAGACAAACATTGCCTTGGTTACATTGAATAATACTTTGGTGTGTTTGTAGTTGTCCATTTAGATATTAGAGCATTTTAACCTACTACTGCCCACCAAAATTCTATTGGGGAGGTAGTAAAATGTAATCGTTGAGTATGTAGATTCATAGACCACATGGCTTTGACTGTGATTCTTTCAGTTATACTGTTTGTGACCTTACCTAACATTTCTCATCAGAAAATGAGGCAAATAATAATAACCACCCATATAGTTGTCAGGAAGATGAAAAAAGTTTCTACACATACACACACACATACACACACACAGGGATTTAACTAAACCTTGGCAAAAAAATGTGTTGGGTTCAGGAGATCAGGTATTTTTATTAGTCTTCAGAGGATGCTTTACGAAAAGCATAGGTGGACTCATGATGGAACAAAATTAAAAGTGAATACTTCCAAAGTCTTGAGCAGGCTGTCTGGCAGAGGTGAAGAATAGCCTCGCCTACATGTGTAGGTCAGGAACTTGCTACCAGGTGGGAAAATTGACAATTCTACAGACTTCATTACTCACTGAGAATTCCTATACTTCAACAATTGTCTGATAAATACCTTGTGATGGGGAATAAACTCACAACTGAACTTGGTGAGATATAAGTTGTTCTGAAAGAGATAATGCAAATAGCATGAAAGACACACCCATACCCACACCCACACCCACACACACCAACCTACCTACCTTTGGGGAAGTAGAAAATGAACTCCACAGTAACAGAAACATGAAAAGAAAATTTGAAACCCAGAATCTCCCAGGAAAGGGTCAGGACTTGGCAGCTTTGGGAGTCAAAGCAACCAGCAGGAATAATATCAACAAACCCTGCAATTTCTTCCTCTGTTCTATCAGAATGAGGAGACTTGAGACATCTTTGCGGAAGGCACCAAGAGTGTAAAAAATATTGCACCATTTTTACTAGTCAGAATTGTGCACTTGTGGGTACATTATCCATTCCTGCAGCATCAGGTATAATTACAAGGAAGGGGAACATTTCACATCCATCTTGAGATAAATGGTGGACTGCCTTATAATAATTATAGCAATGTATTTAACACTTTTTTCTTGGAAAGTAACCCCTGGTCCATAAAATAGAAATGTTCCTATTGTGTTCTCACTTATTAATTTTCCTACAAGGAAGAAAAGCCCTTTAATACAATTTCTATTAAATACTTTGACAGCATTATTCTGTACCATCCTGGTTCTGGAAAGTTAAATGAATTTTTTATATTCCTTATTTTAATTTGACTAAAATTATTCTAAGTGTTTCTAATGAATATCTTCCTATTTAGATCTTATTATGATGGATTTCCCTTGTAAGATCTTTGAACTCTTTCAGACTCATTTAGATAAGAATAGAAAGTAAGTGGAAAATGGTAGGAAGCTCTGGGCTGGGAAAAAGAACTCAGTTTAAGCTATCCAGTAACATACATGGTAAAGATTGTGGCCCCACACAGTGCCTTTGAGCTCAATTTCAAAAGGTGGTAAAGGACACATTTTGTCCAACAGCATTTAATTTTCTAGTGAAGTTTCATCTAATGGGGATGTCAATCATATGGTGTTCGTATGTTATCTGAGCATAAAAATTCAGAATCATCCCTAGGATTTTGCTTAAACCTTCAGCAAGGAGACCTCCTCCTCCTCTGAGATGCATAGCTATAAAGACTGTTTGAGCTGAGGTGCTTCTGGCAATCTTTGCCTGAAGAGAAGTTTACTGCAGAGAAAAGCAGAGTTAAAAGATAAAAGGAAGTGAAATTGTGTTTTCATGAAATAATTTGACCTCCTGAATCCAGATGTCCTTGTGTCTAACTCATCTGTGGATGATCTGGTTACATCAGTGATTCTCACACTGTGGTCTTTGGAACAGTAGCAGTAGCTGCACCTGGAGCCCTGTGAGAAATACCAATTCTCAGACCTCACCTAACACCTACTGGCAAGGGTTTGAAGAAGGCCTCAGATAGGATTATCACAGATGCCTGTTTAATAGGCATCGGAATCAGAGGATTCTACAGCTTGAGCACCTCAGAATTACATTACTGCTGCTTCATTTGCTTGTTTAATTTCATGTAAAACCAAGAAAATAATTCCTGATTACAAAGAGGCACTCTTACTGATTTACCATGCTATTCATCTATCCTATTTAATCATCCATTCACTAATTCACAGAACTTACCAAGCAGTTAGCCCCCACACTATGTGGCCTCCAGATGCTGAGAGTAGAAAATAAAAGACTTTCTAATTTCAAAGAATTTACAAAATAAAAGACAACTAGGGACAACAAACACTCGAATGTCACTCTTCTACATCCTTGATGTTCACTGCTAAATTACTACATAGTTCTTTCAAAGAAAGCATGTCAGTAAGGCAATATTGATCTAGCAGAACTGATTCCAAATGACATATCAGCTCTCCCCAGAACTGATGGAAATAGAAACAAATTTATTATTAAATATAATGTAGAAATTTTATTTGATATAGTGTATTTCGAGACACATATAAGGGACCTGTTGACTGTGAGATAATAAATTTTTTGTAGTAATATCCTTGATACGGTATTACGTGTGTGTGTGTGTGTGTACGTTTATCTCCATAGTATTTGGGTAGGTCTTCATTGAGAATTGGATTTCATTTACTTTGGATAAGTTCAATATCAAATAAGATGGCAATTTTATTTTAACACAATAATTGTACATGTTAATGGGATTCAGGGAATGTTTCCATGCATTTGTACAACATGAATTGATCAATAAAACATGAATTGGTCATTATCGATCACCCTTGTCACCCAGTCCCTGGAACCCTTCCCTAGTAATAACTATTCTACATTTAGGATGACTTTTTTTTTTTTTTTTTTTTTAAGTTTCCACATATGAGAAAAATCATGTGGTACTTGGTACTAGTCTTTCTAAATCAGTCTTTTTTTCTTAACATAGGGTCTTCCAGTTCCATCGTTTTCCTGCAAATGACAGGATTACATTCTTTTTTTATGGCAGAATAGTACTCTATTCATTTAATTTTTTTTTATCCATTCATCTCTTGATAGGCACTTAGAATGATTCCATATGTTAGTTTTTGTGAATGGTGCCAAAAGTAAACACATGTGTGCACATTTCTGTGTGTTGATTTCATTTCCTTTTGGTATATATGCAGAAGTCAGATAGCAGTCTCATATAGTAAATCTATTTTTAGTTCAGTATGATATTGGTTATGGTTTTGTCATTGATAGTCTTTATTATATTGAGATATGATTCTTCTATATGAAATTTGTTGAGGGCCTTTAAAATTAAGGAATGTAGAAATTTATCAAATGGTTTTTGCTAAATCGAAGTTATCATATAATTTTTTAATTTTCATTCCATTTATGTGATGTATTACATTTATTGATTTGCATATGTTGAAACTTCCTTGTATCCTTGGAATTAAATACTAACTTGATGATGGTATATGCTATTTTTTATATACTATTAAATTTAATTTTCTAGTATTTTATTGAAGATTTTTACATATATGTTCATCAGGGATATTGGTCTCTAATTTTCATTTTTCTGTCCTTACCTGATTTTGTAATAAGGTAATGCTGGCTTCATAGAATGAGTTTGATATGGTACTGTCCCTTCCAATTCTATGGAATAGTTTGAGAACAATTGACACTAATACTTTAAATATTTGGTAAAACTCAGCAACAAAGCCAACCAGTTCTGAGCTTTTCTTTGTTGGAAGACTTTTTATTACTGTTCCAGTCTCATTACTTTTATTTTGACTCTGGTAAGTCACATGCATCTAGAAAATCTTCCATTTCTTCTACATTTTAAAATTTATTGGCATAAATATTTTCATAATAATCCCTATAAATACTTTGTGTCCCTGTAGAATCAGTTGTAGCATCTCCTTTTTCAACTCTGGTGTTATTTGGGTACTTTTTCCCTTGAATAGTCTAGGTAATGATTTAACAGTTTTACATACTCAATGAACCAATTCTTTATTTCACTGACCTTTGCATTTTTTTGTCTCTATTTCATTTATTTCTGCTTTATTTTCATGTCTTTCTACTAATTTTGGGTTTGGTTTGTTCTTGATTTTATATACCCCAAGTTGTATTACTAGGTTTTTTATTGAAATTTATTTTATTGTTGTTGTAGGCACTCAATGCTATGAACTTCCTTTTTAGTACTACTTTTAAAGCATTCCCCAGGTTTTAGTATATGTTTCCATTTTCATTTTTTTCAAGATATTTTGATTTTTCTTCTGACATCCTCATTTTAGAGTCTCCATATATTTGTATAATTTCTAAAATTTCTCTTCTAGTTCCATTCCAATGTAATCAGGAAAAAAAGGATATGATTCATTTTTTTCAATTCTTTAATACTTGTTTTATGAGCTAACACATAGTGTATTTAAGAGAAATTTCCATGTACTGATAAAATGATTGTATTCTATAGCTCTTGGACAGAATATTCTATAAATTTCTATTAAGACTATTTTATCAATTGCATTGTTTAAATTTCTTTGTGTTTCTGGTCTGGATGATATGTCCATTGATGACAGTAGATGATGAAACCCTCTACTGTTAAGGTTTTCATCTTAAAAGTCCCTCAAAGGCCCTGCATTGAAAGCTTGGTCAACAAATTAAGGCACAACCATAAGGTCATACCTTCAAGAGGTGAGGGTTGGTGGAAGGAAAGTTAGGTTGTTGGGGTGTGCCCCTGAAGAGGATATTGGGACCCCTGTCTCTTCCTTTCTTTTTGCTTCCTGGGCACCATGAAGTGAATAATTTTGTTCTGCTATATATTTCCTGCCATGATGTTCTGCCTCACCACTGGCCAAAAAACAATAAAACCAACTGACCATGGTTCTGAATCACAAGCCCAAATCAATCATTCCTCCTTTATAAGTTCATTATCTAATTTTTTTTAATAGTTGGTAGTCTTGTGTTAAAAATCTGTCTCTCCATTTTGTTCTATTACTGTTTGTTTTACAAACTTGGGTGCTCTGCCATTAGGTAAGTATAGATTTATAATAATTTTATCTTATTAATGAATAATTGATCAATTCTTTATTTTCTTTGTCTCAGCTTTTATATTAAACTCTATTATTTTAAGAAATAAATATGGCTACTCCTTCTATTTGCCTGGAATATCATATTATATCCTCTCAAATTGGTCTGTGTGTGTGTGTGTGTGGTGTGTGCTGCTAGAGTTTCTTGTTGTTCACTATTGAAGTGAGTTTCTTGTTGACAGCATGTTGTTGGGTCTTTATTTCTTTTTATTTTATCCTTTCAATCAGTCTGTAGTTTTTAATTGGAGAATGTAGTTATTTACTTTCATGGTTATTATCATTGACTTTCTTCTAGTCATTTAGAATATCTTGTTCTTTCCCTTTTATTCATCTTTATGGTTTGATGGTTTACTATTTTGATAATTTTTCATTCTTTCTATTTCTTTGTACCTACACTTCTAGTGGGATTTATAATTTCACATGCTATCATGATAGTAGTTAACTTTCTTCCACTTCTAAGTGTAGAAGTCACTAAGGCGTCTTTATAAGATTGGTCATGATTTCCCTGAATTTTGACTTATCTTGTAATGTCTTTATTTCACCTTCATTTTGAAGGATAACTGTAGTGGGAATAGTATTCATAGTCGCATACATTTTCTTTCAGCACTTGGAATACATCATTCTGTTACCTCCTGGCCTGTAGAGTTTCATCTCAGAAATCTACCATCATTTAAATGTGATCGCCCTTAAACTTTATGCTTTTCTCTTGCAGATTTTAAAAGCTTTTCTTTGTACTTTGCTTATTAAAGTTTGACTATAATATGCAGTAGTGAAGATCTGTTCTGGTCATGTCTGTTTGAAGTTTTGCAAGCTTCCTGTACATGGTGTCCTGGTCTTTCTGAAAATCTGAGATATTTTCTGCTATTATCTCATTGAAAAGGTTTTCTATGCCTTTAACTTTATTTCCTCTTCTTTATATATTCCAATCATT
This sequence comes from Sciurus carolinensis, assembly GCF_902686445.1. NCBI lineage: Eukaryota > Metazoa > Chordata > Mammalia > Rodentia > Sciuridae > Sciurus > Sciurus carolinensis. Next base: position 97,874,185 of record NC_062217.1, read on the forward strand.
GAGCGTATCCTAAAGATTCTGAAAGTTCATTTCTTTATTTTTGCCTCCTTGGGGGAGCTTGTTACAGAGTACAGGTAGAACCAGCAGCCTCTCCCTCCACAGATGGGCTAAGTCTAAGTGAGTTGCAGCCTTTCTGTCTGCGAGGTGGTAATTCCCCGTCAGCATTCTCACTCTCACCCTAGACAGAAACTTGGCAGAGTTGCTTCTACCAAATCAAGAAATCATAGGAGTCTTGAGCTGACTCTGCAGGGACAGCCAGGAGGCCAGCATCAGTACCCTTTATCTGAGGGAAATTTGAGGCCCCAATCAGCCAAATGCAGGGACTCCTCAAAGTCTGACACCTCATGAATTTATGAGACCCAAGTGTCTGTTAAGGCTTTAGTTCAAGAGCTAAGTAAGATTTGACATCTCTACCATCGAGTTCCTCCATTTAGCTTCTCTGATGAAGATGATTATAAATCTGAATCTTCAGTCTGAATTCCTATGGTAACCTTTCCTCTCTTATGAGGAGCAAGATAGAATTTTGGTTGCCAGTAAAATATTGTAGTAAGACCCTAGCAGGGTGCCCAATATTGATTGTTTGTCTAATTCTGTTATATTCTGTGTGGTTTATCATGGCTTATATTCTTTTATTTTTTAATGATGTTTGTCTCAATCTGTTATTTTTCCCTTCCTCCCCCCCCCTCACCCCTCTTTCCTCTATACTGTTCATCCTTCTTCCATTCTTGCCTCCCTCCACCCCCCATTATGTATCATCATCCACTTATCAGAGAGATCATTCAGCCTTTGGTTTTTTGGGATTGGCTTATCTCACTTAGCGTGATATTCTCCAACTTCATCCATTTGCCTGTTGTTCTTCTGTTTTGTTTTGTTTAAATCAAGGAAAGTGAAAAATGTGCATGGGACACAATGGAAAAATATGAGACTATTTATAGTTATAAAATAACACTCTGGCAACAGCATAGATGGGTTGAAATGGATCAGAGCACCATGCCTATATTCCTAGCTACACAGGAGACTGAAGGAGGAAATCGCAAGTTTGAGGCTTATCTGAGCAACTTAGTGTCCGCGAGCTGCCGTTGGCTCCGCGCGGGGGGGGGGGGGCGGGCCGGGCACCCCGGGGCGCCGAGGAGCGCTCTTTGCTTTTTTCCTTTCCCCCACTCCGCACTCCAGGGCACCCTCTGCCCAGTCCACGCTGCTTCCTTCTCCCTCTCTTCTCGGACCCCAGCCCTATGGTGCGGCCAAGATGGCGCCTGGCAATGTGCCAAGGAAGTGCTGAGAGCAAAACCAGGTACCTCCAGCAGACTAATTCTCTGTGCAACAAGTGGCGTTATTTGAGGAAGTTAATGTGATTGGCCATGGGTCCTCGTGGACACTGCATGCTTGCTATATGCACACTATTATGCTCCATTACTGTCCATGCTTCTCCTCGTGATCTATAAGCTGATTGGTTGTTGTATGTAATGTAAGGCCCTTGCAAGAGCGGCCGTGCGCGGCCAGCCAGAAGTAGCAGATAGCAAAATAAAGAACTTGCCCCGATCCGGTTTCGTGTTCTCTGCAGGCAGGGAACGCGATAAATGGTGCCGAAACAAGACCGGGAACGAGAAAAAATATAAGGGTAAGTTCACATAAGTTCTCAAATCAAGACAAAATTAGTCCGAGAGTACAAAAGGTGAGACGTCTGATGATCGCGGAGCCGCGACAATTCATAAGATGATCGCGGAGCCGCGACAATTCATAACAAAAGGTCCCCGTGGGAGGGACAAGTGAAGTAACAAAAGGATCCCCGTGGGAGGGACGAGTGAAGTGGCCAGATACAGATTTATACAGTGGTACCAAACTGTGTATGTGTGTGCGTGTGCGCGCTTGTCTTTTTGTTTGTGTGTTTAAACTAGCTCGTAGTGCTGTAAGATTTAATCATAGGAACAGAACTGTCTAAAACTAGGCTAAATTCAGAAATTTCATAAGAACAATAATTTTTCACAGACAAGGGTAAGTTAAGTGGTAAGTAATAAAGTAATAAAATAATAAAGCAATAAAGTAATAAAGTAAGTAAGGCTAGAAAGCCCGGTAACAGAGAAAGATTAATAGGCTTTAAGCCCGGCAACAGAGAGAGGTTAATAGGCTGAAAGCCCGGTAAAAGTTCACAGAAGAGACTCGTTGCCCGGTAAAATTAGTTAGTTTCAATTTATGAAGGGGTACCAAATTGTGTGTGTGGTGTGTGTACTTGTGGTTCATCTGGGTGATTGGGTTAGCTCTTAGCAGTGTTAGAATTTGACATGGGAACAAAACTCTCCAAAACTAGGATGCAGCAGCCTCTTAGGGAATTGCTAAAAAATCACGGAACTCCGTTAACGTTCCTTGATACCATAGAGAAGGTCTCTCCGTGGTTTTTAAATGAGGGGCTATTAAATATCCCACAGTGGGAACATAATATAGTAGCCATAGTCCCCACAAGTATTGGGAGATAATTGTTTCATGATTTTCTGCATTCAAACCTAATCTGATTTCTCAACCAGGAAAAACAGGGTTAAAAAGTCCTGGGTGATCCTCCCTCCCCCCCTGCCTGGCCTTGTCAAAGCCTGCAATGGAATGTAAATTACAGCAGTCTCAGCGGGAAGGAGGAGGGGTAACCTGAAAAAAAAAGGTGTCCATTTTAAACTTAACTAACTTATTTTCTAGGATCTTTGTTTTGTTTTTCTTTAATGCTGTTTTTGAGCTCATAATTTTGATCCTACATACCTAGGTTAATGATTTTTTTCTTTTTGATCAGTTCTATTTTTTATTCAACTGAAGTTTTTGAACATCTGTTTCATTGCAATGAACATTTACCTATAAAGTTACAAGGCCTTTGACTTTGTGTTATGTGTTATGTTGTGCTGTCTAATGTCATGTTTTGTCAAAACTGAGTGCTCTTAAAATTAAAATTTAAAAATGGATCCAAATACTTTTATTCACGTGATTTAAAAAGGTTCAATTTAAATTGGGTAAACTGATGAAAGTAAAATATCTTTAAAAATAACTTGCAAGTCTCCAGGTGGTCAAATTAATGAAATGTTAATGTTAAACAATGTCTAATATCAATTGCTTCTAGGACTTTTCTTCAGCAGGAAAGAGGCAACGGATCCTGTTCAGGACACTTGTCTGATATCTTGGTTTTTATAAAATAAATAAATTGGAGTTAACATGTATGGGATTACTCAAATGTGTTTGTAGAGACGTCTGGTTAATTTACAAAGTTAAAATGCTAATTGTTAAATAACATCAAGTACTTTTAACTCCTTAAATTACATGGGGTAAGAAAGTTTGTGTGTAAGTAAAGGACAAGTTTCAACAAGTCTGTGTATAACTAAGTTGGTTGTATGTATGTAAAACAGCTAAAGCTATTTAAGGTTTTTCCTAAGGTGAAATACTAATGTTCTAATATAAGCCAAAGTTTAATCTATATGGTAAAATGACATGGTAAAATGACAAGGATTTCTTAGAAACACTAGTTTACTCTTAACTTTGTGTCTCTTAAGTTTTATTCTTTAGAACAATTAGTCTTAAAAATTGGGGTGTATACAATTATGGTTAAACAACTGTTAAAGTATTGTACTGTGTTACAGAGTCTAAATTTTTCTTTAAAAACTAAATTTGGTAAGAAAAAAAAGGTGTCAAGGTAATTGTGAAATGGTTTCTAGTTGTATATTAAATGTGTTCATATTTTTCAGGTATACAAGTTTTAAAGCAGGAAATTTATCGAGCTGCTATTCTCCAGATAAACTTGTCTGTAATGGTAATTTTAAGCTTATAAAGAGTAAATTTCATTGGGGATTAATTTCTATCATTTAGTGTTCTATTAGAGGACCTGTTATCAATAGGGTATATGTAAAATTGGTATATTTTACACTGAGATAAAAAATTTCAAATGTAAATGTATTTCTAAACATTAGAGCCTGACTTGTTTAAAGGTTAATTTTGTGAAACATGAAAATATTTTGCCACTTTGACACACAAAAGGAAAGTTAAAAGCTCTCTCAGCCTTTCTTTGATTCATGTTTTAGATACAATGTTAAACTGTGTTAATTATAAAGTTTGTATAGACTCAGGAAACAGTATATGTAAACTACTTAATGATATTTAAGGAAGAAGCAAAGATCAACATCAGAATTAGAACACTTAAGATCTATAAAGAGTCACGCCTTACCTGAGATAAGGCTCTGTCTCCCACCTTACTGCATGTTAGAGTGACTCCAAAATAAGTCAGACTTCAGCTTATTTAAAGTTATAATCAAAAGAATGGTTTTTGTTGTAAAATTACTATGATCTCAAATAGGGAATAAATGTGGTTCTCAGTCAAAATTCAAGATAGCTATTATACAAGCAGAATATATTTTTACTCTTGCTAATTTCATTTTGTAAAACTGTTACCTGTTAATGTTTTGCAGAAGTAGCTGCTTCGAGAAACGCAACCTAGGTAACTTATGATAATAAGCCATCACCTATAGAACAGATAGTGGTAACTTCCAGAACTAATGCAGACTCCAGTTAGATAAAAGGGTAAATAACTGTAAAGTTATGAACATTAAAGTTAAAGCCCAGTACTCTCACTTTATGACTGGTGAAACTGGCTTGCTGGATGATTAAGATCAAACTTAGAGATTGGAATTAAATACAGAAGGCAAGATAGGCCAGTATTTGGATCTTTTGCCCTCAGTCAGCCTGAACCCAGGGAATAAGAGGACTTCTCTAAGGAGTGCTACAACTCTGGTCACACAACCTCCTGATCAAGGAGATTGTTGAGACTAGAGGATGAAAAATCACTCAGTGCATCTGCTGCAGAGGAGGGTCATGAAAAAAGGGAGACATCCCTTAATGCTTCCTAAGGAAGTCACCTCATCAAGGAGACCCTGCCTAACCAATGGTACTGGAGGAGCTAAGAAGCTGCTCTTCAGTTCTCTACAAGTGGCCCCTGTGGGAACTCAGCTGACTCTTTAACAAGACAGGAACCAGGTCAATTTGACCAGCTTGATGTTAGACACCCAGCAAAACAGTGAAAACCAAAATATAGCCATTCTTGAGCATTTAAGAGAAATAATAATTAAATGTAACTAAGATGTACACTTATGTTAGTCCACTAAAATAAAGACTGGAAGCTACAAATAAAAGAAAGATTCTTAAGCAAATGTGCCTGATAACTATCAAGAGAAACTGCCAGAGTCAGAAGTTTTTAGTCAGTTTAAGGCCTGCCGATCTTCCTAAGCTACACAGGTAGACTTAATCTATGTTTGCTCGTATGATTACCTAGCCCTAAGTAACAGAAGTATAGAGCTCTCTACTAAACACAGGTTATACCAATAAAGGGATATTTTCCAAAATCAGATGACTTAAGTAGCTTAACTATATTTTTGGGATATCTATGACATTAAGAGTTAAATGTTGTGTTTACATTCCTGATAACCTGGACAATGTTAAAGTTCCCAAATAAAGGCCTTGTCCTTTCCAGCCTTTGCTAGGTCTAGTTATGGGAACAATTTCTCAGTTCTTCCACCTCCTGGTGAAAGATTGACTTCTGTCATTTTCATGATACTCAGTGGCATGTTCCAGATGCTGCAACATTTACTTTGTACTAATTTCATTTCAGTACTCATGTCCTTTTGTTCTTCTATCATAGAAGCACCCACCCCCAGATGACTTTACAACCTGCTCCTCCCCAACCAGACTTCTACCTCGGACCCCTCGATTGACCCGATTTTTAAAAAAGGAACTCCAAACTGCTTGCCCCTCACCGCCCCCTTTCAGCTTTGAAGCAGCCAGAATGACCGACGCCCCCTTTTCCTTAAAGCAGTTGGAAGTTCCTATAGCTAAAGCGGGGAATGAAGCCAGAATTAAGGACAGGTAGTTAGTGTAGAAATAGGGAAATGCAGCCATGAAGCCATCTGCCTCTGCAAATGTCAAGGATCTCCGGAGCCCATTGATTACCAAATTTACCTGCCTTTATCAAGGACTGCAAGCAAGGAGATGCTAATTAATGCCCCCTGGGCCCTTACCTGCCTGAATCACCTTGGCCCTCCCCCTGCCCATGGTTTCTCACTTAATGCAAAACCAGGCCTAGTCACGAAGGCAGGAAGGAGAGTAAGGTAAGGGGGAGAGAACTGAAGAACAAAGGAAACTTTGACCTATAGGGGATGTAGGGTGCGCTCACTTCTCGGGACTTTTGAAATATCAGCCATGGCCCCTTCTCCCTGCTGGGAGAAGTCTGTATTATTCCCTTTAAACAATCCAAACTATGGTACTTACTCAACAGTACCAAATGATTAAGCAAACTGATAACCGAGGCAGGATGGACAAATGGATATAAGATTCTATCCATGATAAACAAAAAGGGGGAATAGAGGAGACCTTCAGGTCCCCTAAAGATAAACTTTCTCTTTGTCTCTTTGTTTGGGGTTTTTTAACTCTGGGTAATAAGGGTAACCCGGTGTTTTACTGGAGCTGCGGCTTAGTTTGTGTGTTTCCACGGAATAAACTAACTTACAACTTCTTTTTAGTCTCTTAGGAGGAACAGTTCAACTATGTAACAAAACAACTGCTTCTCTCAATTGACTTCAGATTTGTGCTATCTCTCAATGTTAAAATGCTTCTAGGTTTGCTGGCAGACTTAATGTGTGTTCCTACCTTCCTACCAGTCCCAGTCTCTGTTACAGATGATGAATTGCCAGTATTGCTTTCCAGAAATAAGAGGGACTTTGGAATCACCACGGCAGTCATTACTGCCGTAGTTGCATCAGCGGCAGCAGCCACTGCAGCAGCTGTAGCCTTAACTGTGTCAGTACAGTCTGCAGCTACACTCAATAATGTGGTTCAACAGACTGCTACTGCTTTATCCACTCAGCAAGCAGTGGATCAACACCTAAAAGCAGGGATTCTTCTTGTAAACCAGCGAGTGGACTTACTTCAAGAACAGATGGACCTTTTACAGGAACTGTTAAACGTGGGGTGTATTTATCATCTGCCGGGACTGTGCGTTACACCTATAGCTTATCATAATCTTAGTTATGCAGCAAATTTGTCTAAAATCATATCTACTCAGCTACGTGCCAATTGGTCTTATAAATTTGATAATCTTACTGCCATTCTTAGATCACAAATTGTTAGCCTTAATTCTACTAGAGTTAAAATAGCCCCTATATCTGAAATGCAAAATTGGTTATCCTCTTCTTTCAGTTTTGTAAAGCAATGGGCAGGAATGGGAGCATTGTGTATGTTAATGATTATTGCAATTGTCTTCCTCACACGCTTTATCATGCGTATACGCCAAGTTCATGCCAGAGATCGCATCATTTTCCATCAAGCCATGATGGCCTTAGAGGCTGGCAGCTCTCCTCAAGTCTGGCTGAGCATGCTGGATCGGTAGTCAATAACGGGTAAGGAAGGAGGTAACCTCGTACCGACCTAAGACAGGAGCTGTAGCATGCTCTGCAGTTATCCGATGACGGGTAAGGACGATGGTTGACCATTCTGCCTAAGACAGGCACGGTCCCAAGCCAGCATTCTTTTAATAAATTAAAAAGGGGGAGCTGTCGGGGTATCGCGGACCCCAGCCCTATGGTGCGGCCAAGATGGCGCCTGGCAATGTGCCAAGGAAGTGCTGAGAGCAAAACCAGGTACCTCCAGCAGACTAATTCTCTGTGCAACAAGTGGCGTTATTTGAGGAAGTTAATGTGATTGGCCATGGGTCCTCGTGGACACTGCATGCTTGCTATATGCACACTATTATGCTCCATTACTGTCCATGCTTTCTCCTCGTGATCTATAAGCTGATTGGTTGTTGTATGTAATGTAAGGCCCTTGCAAGAGCGGCCGTGCGCGGCCAGCCAGAAGTAACAGATAGCAGAAAATAAAGAACTTGCCCCGATTCGGTTTCGTGTTTCTCTGCGGGCAGGGAACGTGATAACTTAGAGCCCTTTGTCTCAAAAGGGGACTAGAGGTGTAATTCACTGGTGAAGTGCTTGTTTAGTACGCACAAGGCCTTGGTTTCAATCCCCAGAATCATTAAAAAAGGAAAAGTAAAAAAGTGGTGAACAGGACCACTGACTGTCTTCAGCTAAGATAAACATAAGATGAATGAGTGTTTGAAATCAAGTATTGTGTGCTTTTCTAGAGTTCTTTGCTTTCATGTGTGTGTATGAAGCTATATTTTGACTTATAAACTTTTAGAACATTCAGGTTATAATTCTCCTTTCACCATTGTGCAAGGTCAAGGTGATGCTGATTTCAGGTTCCCAAGAGGTGCTTTAAATTCAGTGGTTCTTGAGGGACCAGTATGGAACTCAAGAGTGAAGATGCAAGGGACTGGCAACCAGAGAATTTAAAAGGGTCCCTTAGTCTCCTTTATGATTTTTCCATGGTGGTTTCTCTGACCTAAAAAACTGATAGGAGAAGGTAATTAAAAAATGACTTATTTAAAAAATATAAACTGACTTCCCCAGAAAGAATGTTGTAGTTTAAATTTAGATACCCAAAGAAGAATGGAAGGTAGAATAATATGAGTATTCTAGTTACAGAAGAAGGTATAGGAACAAACATGGGCTAACTACATAGTAAATTTGATTTGTATTTCTTCTGGAAATGATGTAACATAGCGTTGATCAGGTAATCTTGAGGTTGCTGGCTGACCAAGGGGCATCATGTTTGGCCCTGTGAGTGTTCTGCCTCAGTATCCACTTTAATAAATACTGACGGTTTTCTATGTGTGGGATTTCTTTAGGGGTCAATAAAAATGTTCCACTGTCTGGAACTAGATAGTGTGATGGTTGCAAAACATTGTGAACATATTCAATGTATGGAACTGCACACTGAAAATGATTAAAATGGTAAATTTTACTTGTATTTTACTATAATACAAATAAAGTCATATGGAATAAAGTCATTTCACTATTTTAGACCTAAACTTTAAAGGGCCTAAAATGTTACCCCATGGGCATGATCGCAAAGTAAACTTAAATTGTGTTGTGTGTCTATAAAACACAAGGTTTTCAGATTAGAGAGCTTCTTGTTTATGTACATGATACATAAGTACTAGATGCCTTAGTCTCTAATGGCTCAATGCACTGAGAGCCAGATGTCACCTCTACATGCAGTGGGGGTCACACCACAGAAGAGAATCTCCAAAATGTAAAGGATTCAGAATGTAGAGAGGAGCTGCTGGCATAGCTCTGGTGACTCCCCTTCACCCCTCATGCACCCTTGGGGATGGAGAGAAACTTTATCTTTCACTCTGGGATGTCAACATATCCTCTAATCCTCTACTGAGGAGGAAAAGGTCTCCACCTGAGATTCCAGCAAGTGTCTAGAGAGATGAGGGAGGCACTCTAGACCCTTATCCCTAGGCTCTGAGAAAATGACTCTTGGGGAGGAGATCTTCTCTAGGTGTAGATATTCTCTATGTTTATATCCTTCTGGTTTCCATGGTTCAGGAGAAATGGGGGCAGGGGAACCCCAGCAACAACACTAACCAAAAAGAAGAAAAATCTGTAGTACAACAGTTTTGCTTCTATCTCTATATTTTTCTTGTCTGTGTGAACACTGCAAGGGAATTTATTACCTTTTGTGTCTACTATTCTCTTTTAGCCTAAATTTTTCTATTGGATATATATGCTTTTATATGTATATGTAGAAATATATGCTTTAAGTAAAATATATATGCACACACACACACACATGCATCCTGTTGATTATAGAATCATAGATTATAGAGTTATAAAGAAGTCATGGAACTAGTAATCTTTTGCACAAGTATGGTATGTAATTGTATTGAACATACAGATAAATATTAGCAATTACTAGTGTCTAATTAAAAGATAATATTTAGTAACTTATAGGGAAAACTACTTAATGTGACCCTAATTCCAAATACTATGCAAAGTTTTATTTTACTTGTCTTCTTTCACCATAAACATATTAATGAAATGCAGGGGTTATTTGACTTCAAATTTTTTATTTCTGCTCAAGGCATAATAGACTTCGCAATTTTACTTTGAAAATATGAGGAATATATTTGTGTTTGAAAAGTCTAGCCCAAAATGCAAATTTCAGCAGAGTTGTGAATTCATGTTTTTTTTTTTTTTTTTTTTTTTTTAAGGGTGAAGAGGGTATAGCTCAGTAATAGAACTCATGCTTAACTTGTGCGAAGTCCTGGGTACAGTCCCCAGGGAGGGGAGGGGGAGAAAAAGGAAAGTGAAGAGTGGCACTATACCAGGAAGAAAAACAACCAAATTGGGAAACAAATAATTTGAGTCAGAAGAACTAGTCAACATTCTAAGTCACTTGGGGGTAGTGTCTGCCCCCAAGTTGAGGTTAGGATTAGAGGACACATGCCCAGAATTCTGAATTGGGATTCTAGATTGAAGGTTGCTTTTTAGAGCTCTTGTTTCTTTCTGATATTTCTCTCACCCTGGAGATATGTCAGCCAGAAGTGGGGACACCTGACACCTTGGCATGGGCTCATAACTTGAGTGATAACACTTTCCCTGTCTGAACTACATTTGTTCTACGTACAATTGAGATTGCTGTATCATGGAAAGGAGATGAACTTTCTAGGATGCCCAATTCCTGACCTAGTTGTTCCTCTTCCTTAATTAAGTAAATAAACTTATTTATAAGATGGAAAAGGGGCAGAGATTGTCAGGAGTGAGGCAATGCTTGCATATGAGAACAGACCAATTAAAATGATTTAGGCTAGATGAAAAGAAGTAAGCAAGCCTTAATTGAAGTATGCAGGATTGTGAGTATATAATAACTGTTCATACTCTCTACTCTCCCACCTAAAGTCAAAGATTAGTACAATCTTAGTAATCCATGAGAAGAGAGTACTTCTAGGTCATTTGTTAACTATTCTCACAACATTAACATCTTCCCTACCTTTTAAGGTTAAGAGATACTAAATGCTTCAGTGATCTTCAAATTCAGAATAAAGTGGGGTAATGAGGGGGAAGGGGACTATTTTAAAGGAACAACACATAAATAGGAAGACTGAATTACTTCCTAAGCAAAGTTCATTTTGGCCTATATGTAGTCTCATTTAATTCTCCCAATTTTCTTTACAAATGGAAAATACAAAGAAAATTTCATTCTTTTACGAATGAAATTTGTAACTTATCATAAGAGAAATGTTTTTATCCAAGGGACCTGAACCATTATGCTATAAAAATAAAACCATAACATAGGTCAGTTTGAAGACCAGATCTAGGATCTTTAACACTGTAACAAATGAGCTGTGGTTCAGGCTCCAATTTGAATGTCACCCCATGGTAAGATATTCAATGCCAGAGTGAAATACAGTCATTTGGAAATGAACAATATCCTTGATAAGTGGGATTCAATCCTTGAGAGCTTAAGAGGGAAACCTGTTTAAGATTGAATTACAAAAATTTAAAATTTTCAATTTAAATTTTTTTGTGAAGAAAATTTTCTCATCCCTTCCCTAAGAGGATGCTACCATTAGTTCCCAGTAGTAGACCATATTATTTTTTTTATACACCTGATCAAACTTCAGATTAATTTCTATTGATTTATACTTTAATCTCTCATCTACTAGACTTAAGGTCTATAAGGACTAAGACTGCATTCTGTTGACTTGACCATTGTGTTTCTAGTTTCCAACACATTTCTTTGTATATATAACTTCCTAGTACATACTTTTTTGAATAAAATAAATAATAGCCTTTTAAAGGAGAAAACAAAACTTTAACAAAACAAATTATTTTTAGTAATGAGAGAAGGTAGCAAAGTATAAGTGATAAGACCCATCATTCATGGTTAGCTTTCTTTTTATTCCACATAAATGTCATTGATATATATTGAGTCCAAAGGGGATATTTTATAAATAACTACTCTGCTAAAGAAAAGGTTACAGAGCTTCCATATCAGTCAGTGTTGTATCATCTCTGTGTCTGGAAGTGTCTGCAGAGGAAGAAGTGAAAGCAAGTAGCCTAAAATCTATTTACTCTTTACCAGGAAACAGAGAAAGACAGTTGATCCCATATACTGTCCTTGACAGCATAATAACTGAGCCTATGAGCAAATAAGCTAATAATATCTGTTAGGAGAGGGGTTTTCATCCATGGAGTGAAGATGTCTCTGGCTAAAGGTAACTTATAATAGGAAAAGAAGAGAAGGCAAAATTGTCATTTATAGATCTGAGACAGGCCTCCTGGACAGTATCCCCCCATGCCTGGGTATAAAATGGAGATGATTAATAGACTGAATGTCTTCTACTGTGTAAGATGATAGCCACTGTCTATAAGTGAAATCTTGTCTGTTCTGAAATATAAGTAGAGGTGGGCAGGACTGAGGAGTTGCCCTGAGTTCCTAGACCTCTGTCTGCTGCTCCTGCATATCTTGATATTACTTAATATATAGGTTATTTTTAATTCATACATGTATTTTAATGTGACCCTCTTTTTCCTAAGCATACTTCACTTGGAGGTGTCCATGTGAAATATTAGTAACCCTGGCCAAAGGCATTAAAGAACAAAACTCTTCAGGGTAAGAATTCCAAAAAACATTTTGTTTACTTGACAAAATAAGATACACTACCTGGAAAGTCTCTTTGTTCCTACCTCTGTTTTCCTATAATGTGGTTGTGATCACTAAAGCGGGTGCTGTCTTGTTACCATAAGGAAATAAAATATTAATAAAGTCTAACTTTGAAACAGGCATCTGCCTTGATGTACAAAAGCTGCTGGCATAATGCCAACTGCCATGAAGTTCTAGAATGTTCAGCAAACCTCTATTTAAGTGTGTACAGCCTTCTTTCTGTTACTTGCAACCAGTTGAAAAGCATTCCTAATTTAGAGTATATACTTAAATGCTTTGAATCATCCCAGTCAATGTTTTGGAAGCTTAAATCAATTTCAAAGTGTTATAGATATGAGCTCTCAATAAACCCATGTGATTGCTTGGAAACCTTCAAGATAATCCAGGTGTCTGTAATAAAAGATACAACCATAAATGAGACAGTGATTCCTTAATTGCATTTTTCAACATCTTTATCCACTGAATGGCTGGTTAATTCATACAATTCCCTACACATGGCAACCCTTTGAGCCTCCATGGAGTCCCACCCTGACAAATTCAGGAAATGAAGAAGCTCTCAGAGACCTCTTATTAAATCTTGAAAATCTTGATATTCACACCAAAAATACTTCACAGGATGAGAACTTTAAACTTCATTTCTTTGAATGAATTGACTATTTTAGCATCATAAATTTAATACCTGGTCCTCCAATGGTAAACCCAGGACTGTTTGATAGCCCTGAGCTGCTGACCTACTGTTGCTCTCACTCAGTGTCTTCTCATGGATTATATCTAGCTTTGATTTTTTTTTTTCAGTTTTATCCAACTTATCTACAGTGACATCAGTGTGCCTAATTGAGCTAGAGGCTAACTCCTGTCCAACCTCTGTCAAACTTGTCTCAAATTCCTGAACTTCTGTGTGATCTCTGTGATCTACCACTATGCCCAATTAGAAATTAGCCCTTAGTGTGACTAGTGTGAGCCCAGGTAAGAGTGGAATATATTCACAAAAGTACATGAAAATCACATCTGACCTGGACTGACCTCAATTCACCAACTATATTACAGTCTTCATAATTTGAAGCAATTTGGTTCCTTAGCTTGGATCTCAAACACTGATTATCCGTCCTCTTTAGTCTGATTCTCTTCTTGCCATAAGAATGGCATTCATGGTCTGTATTCATTATGCTACAAAGTAGGAATGACGTTGTGTGAAACTGTACCATCAACCTAGCTTTCCAATTCTTCCAAATGTAGTTGTTTTGTAGTTGGGCAACTCTGACTAAAAGGACAATCTTACTTTCAATGGTCACAGCATTCCTTCATATTCTATCCATACTTGTGAAGGACTTCTGTTGATGACCTTCATAGAAATGATTTTTGTTTATCTCATATTTATTCTTATCTTGTTTCTTAATAGGAGGATTCTGATTTATTAAAGAAAAAAAATGATATACCCAAGTAAAAGATTACGTTTGCTAGCCCCATTTCAGTTAGGCCTATCTCTGCCTATATTTTGTATCTGAGAAAACAGGTTATGAGGTTATGCATCAACTTTAGAAAGCCTTCATAAGTGGGAAGAAAAATTGGAATGGACTACTTCTGTTCTTAGAGATAACAGACACCAGAAATAGATACATACCTGGAGGACACAAGAAATAGTCAACAAGACAACTTCTCCTAAGAGGAGATCAAGAAGCCAAACTTTCAGCTAGGAAGGAATCCCTGCAGCTTAGGCAGGGGTCTATGTTCCCCAGTAGGCTGTGATTATTGCCCTGGCTGGTGAACAGAATGATTCTCTTCCTGTTTTCTTAAGAAAAAAAAATTGTTGTTCTTGTTTCTTTATAAAGGTTTTTCAGTACATTATAATCAGACACATTAGTGGGATCTGTTTTTACATATTCAAACACGCAAATAATATAATATGGTCAATTTAATTCCCCAGTGCCTCCCATTTCCCATTCTGTTTTCTGAGGGCATATTCAAGCATGGTAACACTGCTTTCTCTGCCACCCCTATCATTTTGTGTAGAGTATGTTGTGAAGAGAAAATTTAATTTTTATGGTTCAAATATAGCCCTTCCTAGAATTAAAGAAGAGAACTGCACAGATAGGAGATGAAATTTTGAGGGTGGCTGTGTATGGGCAGAAGAAATTTCCTAAAGAAATCACTATGGCAGATAGCTCTTGGTCTATGATATGCAGTACATTATCTCTTGTGACCTTGTTAACAAAGCTGTGATCTTATGACACAAATCCATTTTGCCATCAATGGGGTTTCCTCATCTGTAGACAACTTTTTATATGTAAGGGGAAAAAAAAAAAGCCATTTTTTAACTTTTCTTCCTGTTGCTAGTGTGCAATTACTTTACTTTCTTACTGAATTAGCCCTGCCTCAGGTGTTCTTCCTTTTTTTTTTTAAATTTAAAGCAAGTTCCCATATTCAACTGTACTCATAAATATGAAATTAACAACATAATGATCATAATTTCATATGTACATATCTGTTCCCATCTTGATGAACATCACTACAATTATACAATTTAACCTAATAAGTAAAGGTGGAAGTTTCCATGTACTTAAACTAGAGGCATAAAACAATAGGTAAATTTGAGTAAAATGGTTTTTATATAGTATTACTGGCTTAAATTTTGATTTTAATACTATAAATAACAAAGAACATATTACCAAGTTACTGGTGGAAAGTAACTATATTTGTGTGGTTGTCTTCTAGCTTTGCTTTAGATGCAAAATCTACATACACAGAAAATAATTATCAATGATACACCAGTGCCAAACAATTTTTTTTTGCATTCACACATCCTTATGTTTTTTGTTTTTGTGTTGTGTTATGGATTGTTAGACTAAAAGTGAGACGTCAAATTACTTCTAAATTACACATCTTATAATTTTGAAGGCAAAATACAAGGCAATTTTTCTACTTGATTGTCTGTTCTTTTCACTGCATCAAAATTATTACATAGTAAAGGGATTATCACATATTTTCTAAGACTGAATGGTAGACATTTTTCAGATGGAGGTGAGATGAAAAACTAGACCTATACCTTGAGATGGTTTAGAAACCAGGACAGGTGCTACTGCTGTGAGGAAGAAAGTTTTATCTATCAATGCTAAATACATGGGATGTGCTGTTGGAGGAAACTTGGCTTGACAGGCAGAGGTCTAAGATGGGTTTCATGATCCCCACAATCTCATAATAACACCCTGGGTAATATCCTCTGTTTGAGTCTTTGCAGAATCTATTTCTTGTGTTCAATCAACAGAACATAGCAAAGATGATGGGATGTCACAGCTGTGGTTGGGTTACCTAATTCAGCAAAGACAAGGGAATATCAGTCCCATAAGTATGCTATTCTGTACAAGACTGTCTTACCAGACTGGAGCAAACAACTCTTCCTGCTGACCTCAAAGAAGCCAGATACCGAGAGCAATGGGTGACTCCTAGAACATGAGGGGTTTAGGGCTATAGTCACAAGGAAAGTAATTCTGTTTATAATCTAAATGAACTTGAAAGCAGGTATTTTCCCCAGTAAAGCCTCCAGAGGAGAACATAACCCAGCTTATACCTTGATTGAAGACCTGTGAGATCTTAAGCAGAGAATCAAGGTAGCCATGACTGACCAAAGAACTAAGGAAACTGTGAGTTAACAAATATTTATTGTTTGAAGCCCCTAAATCTATGGTGCCTTATGCAACAGTAGGAAACTAGTACAACCAGTGATATAGTTGTCATCAAGGAGACCCAGTTCATTGCTCCAGAGGGACATGACAGGAGTATGGCACAAGATGGGACTTCTTCCCTGGAAAGGACCAGGGTGCTAGACGGTATGTCAACAAATGGATCAGGAGCAACAAAGGACTTGAGTTACCACAATGCATGGGTGTGGATCAATAGCAAAGCAGGCAAGGAATCAAGACAAACTTTTGTTCCCTCAGCAATGTTTACTGATGAACACAACTGACAGGGAATAACTAAAGAGAGATGTAAGAAATTATCCAGAAAAATGAGATTTAACAATGATGAAGAAAGGTGATGACATCTCTTGCTCCAGTTCTATGTGTCAAGAACTCTAGGATAGAAGCAATGCCTGCTTTCCCAAGTCCTACAGTTGAGTAATGCACAGTTAGTAGAAGTTAACAGATAAAACAGGTTCATTTTGACTCAAGTGACAGGTTATGGGAAAAAAATGTCAGTTTTATCATCCATGCAATAATATAAGAAAAAGAATATTCATTAAATATAGTGTAGAAAATATAAGCAAGCCTAAAACTTTGCTAAAAGTAAACAGAATAAAATTTTGATCAAACCACACACTAAAAAAGGGGATATGAGAACATACTGAATTTTCATTGTATTGTCACATTGCCATAAAATAATGAATTAATGTATAATGCAACATTTTGACTGTATAGCATATAAGGGCTATCTCATTTTATAATAAATCTTTATTTTAAAATATCACTGTTCTTTTGAGATATGATATTTTTCTTCAATTTTTTGACACTTTAAATTGCCATATATTCTTTGACATGTGTCAGAATAACAACAGATTGGAAACTCTCCAAAAGGCAGGCATAATTAATGAATTCAACTGATAGACTATGTAAAGTCAAAAGAGTAGATACTTCTTCACACACACTGGTCTAGCAAAATGTCAGATTCACTTTGTTTCAGTACTTAATATCAAAGATTAAAAGTACATGACCTCTTGAATAACTTTTAAGTGCTGATTTTTACTTCTGCCTATGTTGAACAATTTTCAAACTTTAAAGATAATCCATTCTGAAGGTACATTTTAAAACCTTGAAATTAGGCAGCTACTAGCAATAAAGTTAATCAAGTGTTAGAAAGTAAAAACTAGAAAAAACTTGCATCATTAAGTTCACAAAACCACTTCTATATAATTTACGTAAATACCTCTTTAATGTTAAAAATCAGATGATGTGCATTTGGAATTCCTTCTGTAGAATTAAATATTTTGAATATTAGAAGATGTCATCCCAAGTTTCACTTCATTCTCAAGAACAAATATTTGAAAACCTCGCTCATGTAGGCCTTTTTTTTGGAGAAAATCAAAAGTTAATTAAGGTTAAACAAGGTCACAAGAGCTGGGTCCTCACCCCATGAGGCTCATGGCCTTATAAGTAGAAGACATCCAGAGCTCTTTCTCAATGAGTGTGCAGGGGAAAGGCCACATGAGTACGTATCAGAAAGGCACCATCTGTCAAGGGGAGAGACCTCAGAATGGAATCAGCATTGTCTTCTTCTGTGTGTTGGACTTCTAGCCTTTGTAACTGTGAGAAAATAAGTTTCAGAATGGAATCAGCATTGTCTTCTCCTGTGTGTTGGACTTCTAGTCTTTGTAACTGTGAGAAAATAAGTTTCTGTTGTTTAAGGCACCCAGTCTGTGATGTTTTGTGATGGCAGCATTAGCTAATACAGGTATTCATACATTAATTTGCCTAAATAATGTTTATACAAAGAAGGTGCTTAAGAGATACTTGTTGAATGAAGGAATAAACTCAGAAATTTTTCAATATTTAATACAGCCATAGATGTCTTAACTTCTAATTTGGGGACATAGTGTTATACAAATCAATCCATGAATATCTAATGCATGCTATTTTCTGCTGGCTTATAAACTGTTCACATTTCTGTTTTGCGAATGCAAACTGTTTATTGTGCATAGTAAATACTTATAATATGAAATCATTTGTATTGCATTTAAAGTGTAAGTAAAATGGAACAAATTAATAGAATCACCCTGACATGCACTGGGATGTAAATTATGTCTCAGGGCAACATTGTTAAAAGGGCTGAATTCCTACAGAAATGATCTTTAAAGACAAAATCTTATTTGCTTACAGAAAGATGTGTGGGCCACTGGACAACAATGTAACTTAATGTCCATTTATCATCTTGGTTTTTTACACCAGAAGTTAAGGCAGTGACTTTCTTTTAGGGTCCATTAGGCAGAACACCTGAATTTCAGACCCCAGGTGATGGAAAAGAAGCTAGTAAATGTGAGCACATGGATAGTAATGGAAGATTCTGCTGCATAGTCAGTCTTGAGTTCAAGTGTTGAATGACTATTGAATCTACTCTGATTCCAAATACTGTACCAGAGTTTGCTAAAGAAAATATTTGAGGGATTTAATAAAAGAAATTAGAGATTATAGGGATAATGTTGCGGAATCAGAATAAACCAAAAAAATGATCTCAAGGAAGCAGGAAGTCATATAAATCACTACAAGGATACTGATCCTACTGTATCAAAGCTAGTGAAGTCTTGGAAGGACTTGGGAAGTTACCTGGGTGCAGCTGCCAAACTCCTGTACCTGGAAATGCTGCAGGGGTACTAAGGATTCTGACACCCTTTCTTCATCCAAATTGTTTAGCAGACCCTCTCATTGACAATGTAAACTTGAATTCACCTAGCAATAAATTCTGTGGTCTCTTCCTTTTAAACTCTCAGCCCAGTTTTTGAAATACACACAGAAGTTACAAAGTAAAAGAATATTTCTGGTTATTATGTAGAAAATATGTGTGTGTGTAACTAGCTTTATAATTGCTTACAGATCCATTTTGTCTTTGACTTTTCCATGAAATCCAGATACTTTCCCTTTGTTTCTTAACCTTGTTTTCCATGTTCTATGAATATTAATAAAACCTACTGTGCTTTGATGAGTTGAAGGATTTTGATATTTAAATTCTTTCATTTCTAATATGCCATGATTGCAAGAGTTTACCCTTGTCCTTGTCAGTATTTAAAATTCTCATCTGTAAAATGCAAATGCTCAATTTTAGGTAAAATTCCTCAATTAACCTGCACTGACAACCTCCAGTGTAGACTAGAGAAAATCATTCCTTTTTCAAGACAAGTGCTGATGCCCCTATTTCTGAATAAAATGTTTTTAAAACATAAATGAGAAATTAAATGCCCCATAAAATATTTATGATATTTGAATAGAGCTTATATTGCCCTTATTCTCAAATTTTGTTTGAATTTAAGCTAATAATTATAGTATTTTATGGGCAGACACTAAAAGAATGCTACATTTTTATATTCAGATTTTTCTCATGCAATTAAAATACATTGTGATATCTATGAGAAAAATGATCCCATTTATCTGATAACTAAAAATATAAAATAATTAAAAATTCACTTACCAAAAATGCATGGAAACTAAATGACAAAAACTTTAATATGCTGCTGGTCATAAAATTTATTTGAGATCTCTGTCATAAAGTTTGTTTTTTCTCTGCAGCAACCCATAGATCTATAAGTATGTGGGAAAACTTACTAGCTCTCTTCTTTAAAGAAATAATAATACAATTGTCAATCTTACAAGTGAACAAAGAGAACAAATCCCTTGTAGTTCTTACTGTTGGAAAGTAAGAGACCAGTGACTGGTCAGGATATAATAGGTAGTTCCAGGTGGTGAGACAGCCATAAGAGGTTTGACAAGCTCTCTGGTACTCTGGTTGTGTGCATGTGCAGCAAAGACCAGAAAGGAATAAGGCCACCGACTTCCTTGCTGACAAATCCCATGTAAATGTGTAGACAAAAATGTGAGTAAGATCAGTGGGACATAGAAGCTATAGGACACATTAAAAGTCAGAAATTTGCATTTTCTTCCCAGCTAACACACAGATGTATGAGCATATTAGAAATCTTACTAGCTCAAGTATCTGATCATAATCTCTGCCCAATTTTGACTAATTGAGAGTTACAATCTATAGGAACCTTGACCTAAAAGTTTAAATATAATCAGAGGCTCACTAATATTCAACTAAAATTCAGTGTGTGTGGAAGAAGATTTTCCTGGTTTAGTCCATAGAAGTCATTAAATCATGAGATAACAGCAACAGGAAACATAGCAAACCTCTGAGGGAGAATATTAGGATCAGGTTTGCTATACTACAATCCACTATTTTACTAAAAATTGAGACATGTAAGGAAACCAGTGGGACCTATAGCCAAGAAAAAAAAAAAGTGTCAGTAGGAACTGTGTCCCCACCACATGTTGGAATTAGATGACAAAATTACAAAAGAGTGATTATAAATGTATTCAAAGAACTAAAGACCATATTTAGTGGTAATATAAATAAAATTATAAATGGAAATCATCAAGGTGGAAAGCATAATAAAGGACATGAAAACTCCATTAGAGGAACTCAAAAACTTGGAATATGAGAAGGACCAGTAAACTTGAAGGTAGATAAATATAAAGTATCCTACCTAAAAAGAAGCAAAGAATATTGAAGATAGATGATCAGACCTCAACAACTTGTGGACACTTACTATACCAACACATATATACATATTATACATAATGGAAGACCCAGAAGAACAAGAGATTCTAAAGAAGGAGAAACAGATACATGAAGAAATCATGTATGCTAGACTTCCAAATTTAAGAAAAGTATCCATCTAGATGCTCAAGAAAAGGAGACTAAACGAAAGTGTATTCACACCTGGACATATCATAGCCAAACTGATGAAATCCAAAGCTAAAAAGATGTCTTGTTAAACAGCAACATAAAAATGACTGATCATGTGCAGAAAACAACAATATTGTGTTGACTGACTTCATAAAGCACAATAGAGACTGGAAAAATGGAATTGGGTTGAAAGCATTAAAGATAGGGATAGGGGATTAAAAAAAAGAATTCTATATTTAGCACAATTACTTTTTAAAAGTGAAGGCAAAATAATTATATCCTCAGATAAGCAATCAGAAATACAGGAATAATGGAATATAGAGTGTTTTCCCCATTGACATAAAAAAAATGAGGCAAGAATTTCTACTCTCCCCATTTCTACTCAAAAACGTGCTGATTGTCCTAGGTCTGGCATTAAAGGAAATAAAGTGCATGTTGACTGAAAACGAAGATTAATGATCTGACCAAACTTGTAAAAATAGGAAATTCTCAGGAAGCCTGTAAGTGATTTGAACTTCTAAATGACTTTAACAAAGTCAAAGGAGACAAGGTTAATATATGAAACTCCACTGCATTTCTGTGTACTAGCACAAACAACTTGGAAAATGCAATTAATGGGCTGGGAATGTAGTTCAGCAGAATCCTTGCCCAGTATGCACAAGATCCCAGCTCTCACCCATGGCACTGAGAAAATTTAATTTTTAATTATAAATTTTAAACTATCATCAGCAATCTAAACCACTTATATATACACACACATATATAAACATATATGCATACACAGATATCCCTTTGCAACCATGGGAGGTTGGTCTGGGGCCCTCCAGACATCAAATCCATAGGTGCTCATGCCACTTATATAAAATGGCACAATATTTGCATCTCATCTGTGGACATCTTCCTGTACACTTTAAATCATGATAGATAACTTATACTACCCAGCAAAATGTAAATTCCATGTAAATATTTATCACACTTTATTGTTTAGGGAATAATGTGAAGAGGAAAGTTTGTAAGGTTCAAATGATGCAGTTTATCTGGATATTTTCTTTTTTTCCCCTCATTATCTTAGTGTGCCAATGTGAGAGTTTATTTTAATTGAGATTTTTTTACATATTAATAGGGTGCATTATGGTACTTTGATATGTGTATGAATGTCATAAGTATGACTAATAAACATTTCCATTTCTTCAAACAATCATCATTTTTATTTGTTGGGAATTTCATGTTTAATGCATCATAATCATGTAAAATTTGTCCCAGGAATGTAATGATCAAGGATCAATTAAAGTATTTTTATAATAAATAGAATCAAATTAATCTTTCTATAATTTTACCCTGAATGTTGAAATAATTTTATAAGGTATTACTTTAAAATGAATTAAGTACAATAGCTACAGAAAAGTTATTGATATAGTTAAACAGTAAAAGTATTTCTTTTACAGTTAAAAATAAAATTAGAATATTTAATCTCTATGCACTATGGAAAAGTAGTATAGAGATTCTATGTGAAGCCAAAGAAAAGCACAATAATGAAATAAATACAGCAAGCCATGTGATTTGCTACCCAAAACTTATGTGAGGAAGCATTCAAACACAAGCACTATTAATAACATTAAAATGTGAAACTATTCTATCATATTAACATGGGAAAATAAGTACTTCTCCTAAACACCAGGAATGAATACAAATACATAATACACTAAAATGATCACTGCTAGTAAAAATAAGGGCTCTAAACTAACTCTATTCCATGTTCTCAGCTATCATGACTCAATTTTTCCAACTTTCTGCTATTCGTAAGTTACATAATCAGCAAGATCCTATTCAAGCACTGAAAATCTATTTTAGGGAAAAAAAATAATCCATTCTAAATGTAGTCTAGAAAAGTAATTGTCCTAGGATAAGGTGCAATAATTAATACGGATAAATGAGATGGAGGTGAGGATATATTTTCCCTACCAGAAATCTAAACATCAATATACTATTTTGTTAGGGTAATTTAAAAGGAATTGATCAGCAAAGAAGAAACCATGTTCTATATTTTCTATTATCAACAGTTTATTTTTCACATATTTTAAAAGTAAAACAAAACTAGAAAATATCATCTGACAAAGACAGATAGAGACAAAGATAGAGACAGACAGACAGAGTAACATCTTAGCTGTTACTCCCTTGAAAAGCCCTTAGGACCTCATTAGAGGCATTCAAAGCCTTAGTCCCCATTGTACATTACTTTTCTGATTCTCTTTATTCCACTGTATAAGAGAAGAGATCTCTGTTTTTCTTGTGAATGCAAAGCAAGTCCCAAAAAGGACCAAGTAATAAATTTTGGGATATATTTTTACTAAAGTGCTAGACTAGATGGGCACTGCCTTTGGGAAAGTTCCAGCAGACCATGCCCAGCCACTTGCCCTCTACACACACAAAAATAATGATGATGATGATAATAATAATAATAATAATAATAATAGTAATAGTAATGGTAAAGTAAGACATGAATGTATTTATTTAGCATAACCATACTGGGAAGCAGGGAAATTATTAGAACATTAATTCCTATTTTCAAGGAGGTAGCAGAGGCTTGGTTTTAAATAGGGGATCATAGAAAAGTATGGGTAGCAGTGAGAGGTGTGCAGTGTGCAAGGTCAAGAAGTCTTGGTCAAACTACAGTTGATCATTCTTATTGATAAAAAAGTTGCTGCTACCTGGTGCTTGTCACAGGCTGTTTATCCCTTCATACTCCCTGTCCCTGGAATTGAAGATGACTGTGGGAGGAGTGACTCTTAAAAAAACTTGGGGATACAGAAAAATACAGGGTCTCAAAATAAAAATTCATGTGAACCATTAGAATGCAGGTTCATGCAACCATGAACCTTTGGAATGCAGAACAAGCACCTCATGATCAACCCAGTTCATGCCCTTGGCTTGGATCCTTGACCTCAAAAAGTAACATAATATGAGAACAATGAGCAAGTGCTAGAAAAACTATCATGAAATCCTATAACTCTTCCATGACATTACCTAGAGTTCAGCCCCTAGATACTGTTCCTCTATAAATATTAACTCCCCAAAACAAGAGTTTACTGTTTCTCAGTCTTGAGATGTTGAGCATCCCTCCTTTGAATCTGTGTTCCTAGTTTAACCACAGATGTGCTTCTTACTTTTGACATAGTCCACATTCCCCTGGAATGTTTTCTTGCTTTGCTAAGTAAATCTCTGTGCCTCTAATTGATGTCTCCATAAATTCATTTCTGTGTTATTTGTCAAGAACTGCACTTGTCCTGAGTTGAGGATCTCTGGAAACTCCTCGGATCTCCTACAGTAACAAGAGAAAGGGCAAATTAGAAAGTCTAGATGGAGTTAGGCCTTTGAGTTTAGTACAATTTACTGGAGACTTCTAGGCACCACTGTGATGGTGTAGAATAGGATGTCATAAAAGCCATGAGCTGATAATTTTTTGATTTGGTTATCACTATAAATCTTGAAAAATATCTTAGTTACTCTTAGTATCTTCAGCATTAACAGGGAAGAATCACTTGCTTTAGAAAAATACTGAAATCATGAACATGTCTACTGTAGAACTGAGCAAAATTTAAGGTGATAAAGATAGAATTACCCCTGGGACATCTAGAGTCTCAAGAAGAATCAGTGCTTTTAGCGAAAGCAATCTCTAAGTCCCTGTTGCAATATTAAATTATAAAAACGTATCCACAATGTGGTAAAAAATGATGTGGTATGATAGTCACTACTTTTTTGCTGATTGTCAATTACTACTGGGTCATAAGCTAGAGGTCTGACTCTGGAGCTCCAACATATCAGGTCTGGTCACTCAACCCAAAAACAAAGAGAAATGGTAATGATGAAAAGTACAAAAAACTTTAATCAGTGTAGCTACACCAAAAGGACAAGAGAACATTCTTAGCCCAGTCTTTGAGGGCCTGACAGTGACTCTGAGGTTTATAGAAAGGGATATAAGGGAAAGGGTTGGGGGTTTGCATAATTAGAGGCTTTGCACAGCTGTGAAAGCAGGTGAACCTCATAGGTACAGTCTGGTCCATTGATATTTTATGATTGGTCAGGTGAGGGTCTTGAAGAAAGTTGCTGTTGCCCAGGGAAGGTATCTTCAAGTCATGATGAGGTGTTTATAAATAAAATATGTTTTTCCTGGAATTCAAGGTGACTCAGAGCATAGGATATGGATGCAAACTACAGGCAATGATATGGAGTCTAAAGTCATCGATCCTGCTTTTAGTCACCCATTCGATACTTGCAGGCAAAAGTAGAGTCTAAGTCCTTATTATATGAACAGTTTATAACTTCCAAGTGAACTTCACTTTTTGTCCCCATAAAGAGCATATCGTGCCAATTTATTATAGAATGCAGTTAAAAAATATTTTGAGGCTAGCCCCTCCAGTTTAAAAGCACTTAAAGTAACACTTGAACAGCTATGCAATGATCTCTCCCTTACCGGTTCCCTCCTACTAAGTACTCTAAAGAGGATTTTGAGAACATTTGATCCATTTCTTGTTATAACAATCAAAGAAGTTATTGTAAATGTATTTGCTTCCCAAAGAAAACCATCTTCCAAATTTCCAAAGCAGGCACTGTTACTTGGCATCAGGTATTTCAGAATGACAGACTGTTATGGTATTGTAAGACCAAAATATAATACCTATTTAACCAGACATACACATTACAACTAGAAAAAAATTACAAATGTTCATCTAGTGTAACAATTCCACCAGGAATTATGGGGACACTGTATAAGCAGTTTCACCTGCTTTCGCAGCTGTGCGAAATAGACCAGACTGTACCTATGAGGTTCACCTGCTTTCGCAGCACTGCATCCCTCTCATCTCAACACACATCTACTACACACTTACATGCTTTGAGTTCATCCTGTCAAACATGTGGACAGCTTTTCTACAACATAAGATTCACAGGTAGGTTAATATGTCTTACACTATCCTTCCACTGCCAGGTTTCTTCACCCAAGAGTACAACAGGTATGGATATATGCTATCAGCTCTATTTATAAGTTGATGTTTCTGTGGGGTGAAAAACCAACTATCTCAACCAAAATGACTTTTGGTTATGATTCATGTATAGAAACCACTACATAAAAGAAACAATGGAGACCAATATCCAACCCAAACACCTAAACAAAAATTTCTCACCTGCTAAAAACTGGCAGTGAAACTGCTATTCTTTGAATTGTATAAGTTACTGTACAGAGGAATTCAGATCAACGTCTTTTGCAGAAGCACAAGTTACGTGTTGCACCGGACAGGATGAGACTGGATTCTAGGTGCAATTCCACAAGTGGATGTTGTTGCAAAGAGCTGAAGATCTGGAAGGTGACAGTTTTCCAATGCTCTCCTAGCTTCCCCAAAGATGGAAAACAACAATGGTGTAACTTCTTACATGAACAAAGGATAGTCTTGAAATCAGTAATATACATGCACACACACTCAGACATGAGGGAAGGAGTGAAACACTACTATTCCACATGGTGCTGTGGTTGTTTCCACAGTCTTTCTGCACTTGACATGAGGTAGCTTCATGGGAGGCCCTTTCCTACTAGTTGAGGCTGTGCCTTGTACACTGGCTAGAAGCGGAAAGCACTCCCTGGACCCACTGATCAACCTACCCTAGACGAAAACAGAACCTACCAGAAAAGAACAAGTACAAGACACTATCGTTATTCGTTTTCTCAAGATGTCCCCAAATGTCCTTGTGTGATCACAACAAACTCAGCGATTGGATCAAGACATTCCTGGGTGCCAGGGACGTGGACTGAGGCACAACATCAGAACAAGGAGACTAAGCCTTGATTCTCTTCTGAGCAACATGAACTGGAATTTCTGCCACAGTGGTCACAGCTGCCATCTCCAAAGTTGTGACCGACCCCTTCCACAGTAAAAGATTCCTCTGGTGAGTATGACTGAGAACGCTTCTTCACCCAGTGCCAGTTCAGCTCAGATGGATCGGTGTGTACTCCAGCATTCTCCTCTGGATGATTTTAGGCTTGGGTCTCTTCATCCTATCTATCTCCTCCTCTTCCTCGTTCTCCTGATCGATCTCACACGTGGACCACTAACACTGGGGGTGGTGTCAGTGGCTGCATGCAGTTCATACTTCTCTCCTGGCCCAAGCTTGGAGATTGCATATAAAAGATCATAATTTATGACTGGAGTAGCATCTTCCACTTGTTTCCAACCAATCTGCTGAGAGGCAGGCAGCAAGATCAGGAACTGTTTGGATTGCGTGGAGCCAGGTGTGAGCTTCCTATGTGTAAAGTCTGAGCAAAATATAACTTCATTTCCTTCCCAAGAAACTCAGTCTTGTGCAGCTGCAGTCTGGCATCAGCTGCAGATAAGGGGTTGCTGAAGTTTATTCAGACACGTTTGAAGCTCTTAAAATACTGAAGGTGATATCCTTGTCAGACGTCCTAAAGAGAGATTTAAATTTGGCCCGGCACAGGCAGTCCAGGAAAACGCGCGGGTCCAGGTGGCAGGCAATGGTGGCACTGAGCAGGTTCCTGCAGGTCCACCTCCTCCATCTCGCAGTCATGAAGCTCCATTCGCCGCTGCACTCGTCTGCCACGGCCGCCCCAGAGAATGGCACTAAGGACTGCAGCATCACCCCTGGCGGCGCCCGCACCTCTGCCTCAGCCACTGCCCCCAGCCAGTCGGCCACGCAGTCCTCCATCCCCGGGCTCCCCCAGCGCGCGGGGCTCGAAGTCAAGCGCTCTCCCCTCCACGCCGCTGCAGCAGGCTCCAGTTAACCCGCTCCGGGTCACGTGGCTGTCCGCCGTGGGCTCTCACCAGGGTTCCTGGAGACGCGGACTGTGAGGCTGGCCTGAACTTCACTTTTGAAAAAAAAAAAAATCAAAATCTTAATATGAAGGATTTTTTTCAATAACACAGGAGGTAAATATTACAATGCTATACAGCAGAATCCAGAAAGCCACGCATGCATATGTTTTATTTTTATATATAATTATGCTTCTAAATTTATGCATTTAAATTTGTTTTGATGTTTGAGTTGGCACACGAATGAAAATTTTCCAAATAATACTACACAGAAAATATATTACTGATAAAAGTCTAAGTATTTTAATAACCACAATACAAATAAAATTTCAAAATGAGGAATTACATATAAAGGCAAATATAAAACAAGGAAAGATGAACAAAATTGAGCAATAAAGATCAAACCAAAATATCTTCACATTCAACATCATCACTTTAATATAAATTTATATTTTAGTATAAAATTATATGGGAGAAAGTACTTTCATTATTTATGAAAATTATAAATATCAAATTTGCAATTAACTCCTTCAAATAGATTACAAAACACAAATAATAGAACTGTAAACATAGAATGTAACTATGCAATTGAGATAAGAAAATGAAAATGGCAACTAGACTATTGAACAATAATATAGGTAATATGAAAATAGTATTCAAAAATAATATTGATGGAAATAAAGACTAGGAAGGAATTTATAGGAAAAAAAAATGTATATCCCCAGTACTGGTGGTTGAACCCAGAGCCTTTCATATGCTAGGCAAGTCTATCACTAAACTATATTCATGGCCAATTTTTCTTTTTATTATGTTTTGAGACAGGACCTCAGGTTGCCTAGGATGGCTTTCTACAACTTGTGATCTTCTTGCTTCAGCCTCCAAAGTAGCAGGGGTTGCAAGCATGTGCTCCTGTGTTTGATTCCAAATTACACTTTTACCCAATAATTCATGTCTTATTATTTATGCAAAAATAATATGTTGAATTTTTCTACAAAATATGTTTGGATGTTTGTCAAACATGTTTACTATGTTTCAATAGTAAAATAGTTTAAATGGTTAAAAATACATCTAATAACAAGATAATAGTTATTTTAAAATTTATACTAGGAATTTTTTTAGTATACATATTGAGATTTACTATGAAGCCATAAAAATTAGTGAGGCATTTTGATTATGTACAGTATTTATAATGCTGGTCGTATATATATCCATTTATGTATGGGTAAATTGAAGAGTTAGAGAACAGTCCAATACTACCCTTACTTTTGACATCTACTGGAAGTTCAGAAGTTTGTTGCAGACCAAGACCTTTCAAGGATGCAGAGTGATCACAGATGTCTTTAATCACTGGTTCTTGCAACCACACTGGAAAAATTTCAGGCTTAGAATAGCAGGCGTAACTTTATTAGGAGGTATAATTAAAGGGAAAAGGGTACACACGGTAGACCCAGTTTGTAGAAAATTATCCTCTTTATTCTCATGTTTCTACATGATGCTTGGTTAGACAGACATTATTTGTGACCAAATGTCCTCAGTCTGCTGACCTCCCCAGGAGACCACCTCTTGTGGTCATATGAAACAAAGTCCCCACCATAAATTGTTGAGGGCCATCTTGGACAAGATGGCGCTTGGCAATGAGCCAAAAGGCACTGGGTACCAAAATAAGGAAGTACCCATAAAGGTTGCTTGCCTACTAGTTCCTTGGAGACTTATGACGTGTTGACGCCAGGCTCTAGGATTGGCTATCTAATATCATGCCGTGCGTGGACAGCTCGTGATTCATATAGTGCTATGCTGACATTCCTCTGCATGCTCTCCTGTGTGAGAGAAAGCTTTGCTATAATTGGCTGATAAGCTAGGAGCCTGGGGGAGGAGAGAGGGAGAGGGAAGAAGAAGGGAGATAATGGCAGAACAAAGGAGGCAGAAAAACAGGGAGGACGCAATAAATCTGGTCAACTAAAGATTGGTGGTGTCTCCTTTCTCCGCGCCGGTTCCGCTGCATGGAACAAGTGGTGGCCTGGATGGGGAGCTTCTTCCTCCTTCTGCGTCCTCCCACGTAAGTAACTTAAGGTAAGCTATAGGAAAACTAAGTAACTTTAGGTAAGCTATAGGAAAACTGTAGGATAACCCCGGTAAAGGGAGGCCACATAACCCCGGTAAAGGGAGGCCACATAACCCCAGTGAAGGGAGTCTGCATAACCCCGGTAAAGGGAGGCCACATAACCTGGTGAAGGGAGTCTGCATAGCCCCAGTAAAGGGAGGTCTCGTAACTCCAGGATGGGGTCACAAGTGTCTAGAAATCAAATGATAGGAATCATACAAGATGTACTTAAGGCTAATGGAACTGCCATAAAACGATCTACTGTAACAGCATATGTAACTACACTGGCCAAGATTAGTCCTTGGTTTTTGGAAGAGGGAGTCCTAAATATTCCACAATGGGAACATGATAAAGAGGATCTTATTAAGCAGAAAAGCAATCCCCGTTACCTAGAGGTACTTTTCCCATGTGGCAGCTCATTAAGGAATGTCTAACATCTAAAAAAGGTAAAATAATAACTTTAGTTAAAAAAGGAAATATATGTCTGGAAGAGATAAAGAAACAACTAAGTGTAACTTCTCCTGAAGAGGAAGAAGAGGAGGAGGGGCTTACTGGGGAGGAATTAGAAAGAGCATCAAGGACATGGTCGCCCCCATCAGTTATATCGGAAAGGAATACCAATCCCTTCCTGGAGGCAGCCGCTCCCCCTCAAGCAGCCTGCCCCCTATATCCTCCAAAGTATCCTTGGGAGGAGTAATCTCATGCTATAAATCAGATGGGTTTTTTTCACCGTGGGGAGAAGAAACCCCCCTTAAGGAAACCTCAGCAGTCTCACAATTCTTCCCTGTACTAGAGGACCAAAATAGACAAAGATTCCACCAACCTCTGGATTTCAAAACAGTAAAAAATTTTAAGGAGGCAGTGGCTACATACGGTCCACAGGCCCCATTTACAATTAGTATGTTGGAATCAGTAGCAGGGCTGAATCTAGTGCCGGAAGATTGGAAAAGGCTATGTAAAGCTGTGCTATCAGGGGGGCAGTACCTAGTGTGGAAAACTGCATGGCAGGAAGCCTCATTAGAAATGGCATGACATAATGCTGCCGCAGGCTTTCCCCAAAGAAATGTAGAAATGCTAACAGGAGAAGGAAACTATGAAGGTATTCAACAGCAGATTATTTACGATCCTGGGGTGTACGCACAAATTGCTGCTGCTGCCACTAAAGCCTGGAAGTTAATTCAAGGGTCAGGAGATTTACAGGGGCAGTTGTCTAAGGTGATTCAGGGGAGTAACGAACCATTTGCAGATTTTGTTGATAGACTAATCCAAACTGGCTGCTAGAGTATTTGGGGATTCAGAACAAGCTATGCCCTTAATAAAACAATTAGCTTATGAGCAAGCAAATAGATGGTGTAAAGAAGCTATAAGACCATGGAAAGATAAAGATTTAAGTACATATATAAAGGTCTGCAGGGATATCAATGATGCAGTCATTACAGGACAAGTAATAGCTGCTGCTCTTCATGGGCCAAATCAGGGGCAATCAAGAGCTAAAGGAATAATATACTTAAGTGTGGGCAAGAAGGGCACTTCAGAAGAGACTGCCCTGAAGGTCCCACAGGATTAAAGCCCAGGGGAACACCTAAGACTAGAGAACAGCAAGGGACAAATCAACCTGCCCCAGGTCTATGTCCCCGGTGCCGGAAAGGAAGGCACTGGGCGAGATTTTGTACATCAAGATTTGACATAGAGAGAAATCCTCTTCCTACCCAGTCAAAAAACAGCCAGGGGGGGCCCAACCCGGGGCCCTCAAACATATGGGGCCTTTCAGAATCCCATAGTAGAGATCCCCACTCACAATCCTTTCCAACTATCTCCTCATTGTCCCGAGGAACATCAGGGAGCGGGAGATTGGACCTCTGTGCCTCCGCCCGACTCGTTCTAACCCCAGAGATGGGAGTACAAGTGGTCCCCACGGGCATACATGGACCACTCCCTGAGGGCACAGTAGGATTATTGTTGGGGCGGAGTTCCACAACTCTGTCAGGATTACAAGTATTTCCAGGAGTCATTGATTCTGATAATACTGGGGAAATAAAGATTATGTTATCCTCCCCTCAAGGGGTATCTGTTGTTTCTCCAGGAGACAAAATAGCCCAAATATTGATATTGCCTGGCCATCATGGGACTTTTCCCAGTTCACAAAGGACTGGAGGAGACAACGGGTTTGGATCCTCAGGATCGGGTGTCTTTTGGGCACAATCAACAAAAAATAGACCCATACTTAAATTGAAAGTTAATGGTACTCCCATAGAGGGTCTAATAGACACGGGTGCTGACATCTCTATTATAAGACAGAAGGACTGGAACAAATCATGGCCTGTTACAGCATCCAGTACTACCTTACGGGGACTTGGATTTGCCCAAACCCCATTACAAAGTTCAGCTGTATTATCTTGGGAGGACCCTGATGGGAAAAGGGGGACATTCCAACCTTATGTATTAGCTCACCTGCCTGTCACTCTTTGGGGAAGAGACATTTTAACACAGATGGATGTTGTCATTTCTTCCTCAGTTGAACGAAATATTTCCTGTCTAAACCCAACCATTTTCCAGTCATGGTGGGACAAGGTTATATCCCTGGAAAAGGACTAGGCAAGAATCTACAAGGTATGACCTGCCCCATTCAAGCCGAAGGACAAACAGGGACTAAGGGGCTGGGTTTTCTGGAGGGGCCACTGAACCATTAAAGATAACATGGAAATCCAATAATCCTATCTGGGTCCCCCAGTGGCCCCTTTCTAAAGAAAAAATAGAGGTGGCCCAGGAAATAGTTAATCAACAATTGAAGGAAAATCATATCATTCCTTCCACTTCCCCTTGGAATACACCCATTTTTGTCATAAAAAAAAAAGTCTGGAAAATGACAACTCTTGCAAGATCTGAGAGTCATAAATTCCAGTATGCAGATTATGGGCCCAGTGTAACTGGGTCTCCCCTCGTTAGCTGCTGTTCCAAAACATTATCATATCATCTCTATACATATAAAAGATTGTTTCTTTCCATTCCTGTGCATCCCTGAGGATGGCCCTCGATTTGCCTTTTCCATTCCCTCTTTGAATAATGAAGGGCCTAATACTAGATACCAATGGGTGGTCCTTCCCCAGGGAATGGCAAATAGTCCCACTATGTGTCAAATATATGTTGGCCAGGCTATATCACAGATTAGATAAAATTATAAAGGACTTTATTGTCTCCATTATATGGATGATATTCTTTTGGCTCATAAGGAACAGGAGACCTTATTAGGGGTATTTGATGATATCAAAACCCTAAAAAAAATGGGGATTACATGTGGCCCCAGAAAAGGTGCAAACCCGCAGCCCTATTACCTTTCTAGGACATCAAATATTAGATACCTATGTTAGGCCACAAAAAATTAAATTAGCCACAGGAAAGCTTAAGACTCTAAATGATTTCCAAAAATTATTAGGTAATATAAATTGGGTAAGACCAAATTTGGGAATCACCACTGGTCAACTTAAGCCTCTGTTTGATATTCTCCTAGGATATTCAGACCCTACATCCCCCAGAATTTTAACTCCTGAAGACAGAAAAGCCTTAAGATTAGTAAAACAAGCTTTAGAAAATGCTCATAGTGATAGAGTTGATCTATCCTTGCCTTTTAGCCTCATAGTGTTAGATTCTGAATATACTCCTACAGGTCTGGTATGGCAAACTGGACCCCTGATATGGATCCATTTGCCAGTATCCCCCAAATATGTTGTTTCCCCATATCCTGTGATGGTAGCAATTCTAGTTACATTAGGACTTAAGACAGCCCTTCAAGTTTTGGAGTTCATCCTCAGACAGTTATTGTCCCGTTCTCGGCAAAACAGATTGAAATACTAGTTAACAGTAATGAAGATTGGGCAATTTATTGTTCCACCATGGCCACATTTGATAATCACTTGCCAAGTTCACCTATTGTCAGCTTCTTCAAAAAACATCCTGTTATTTTCCCTCAGGTTGTTAAGGCTCAACCTATCCCAGCAGCAAATAAAATCTTTACAGATGGCTCCTCCTCCGGCACAGCTACAGTAGTTTCTGACATAGTACAGACTATTATTACTTCTCATAAGTCTGCTCAAAAAACTGAACTAGAAGCAATTATATCTACCTTACAACAATGCTTTTATCAAGCATAAACTCTTCTGTGGGCTTGCAAAGAACCTTTATATATAGGCCATATCAGAGCACATTCAGGCTTACCTGGGCCTTTAGCTCAAGGAAATTCTACTACAGACTCAACTACTTGACATCCTCATGTGTTTAACATTGTACAAAAATCAATTAATTTCCATAAAGATTTTCATGTCAATGCTACTATTCTCAAAATAAAATATAATATTATAAAAGAACAAGCCAGAAATATAGTAAAACAGTGTCCTGCCTGTGTACCTCATTTATCTGTTCCTCATTTTAGAGTCAATCCTAGAGGACTCCAAATCATCTATGACAGATGGATGTCACCCATATCCCTGAATTTGATACTTTAAAATTTGTACATGTAACTGTAGATACCTACTCAGGATATATATTTGCTACCAGCCCATACAGGGGAAAAGACAAAAGATGTAATCAGTCTATGCCCTCAAGCCTTTGCTACTATGGGAAGGCCAAAATCATTTAAAACAGATAATGGGACTGCGTATACTTCTTCTTCATTTCAACAGTTTTGCTCAAAGTTTAATATCTATCATTCTACAGGATTGTCCTACAATCCACAAGGACAAGCTATCGTGGAAAGAGCTAATCAAACATTTGAAAGTCTGCTTAACTAAACAAAAAGGGGGAATAGGGGCATTAGCCCCTCCCAAGAACAGACTTAACCTTGCTTTATTCACCCTCAATTTTTTAACTTTGGATGCTATGGGCTGTACTGCGGTTGATAGACATTTTAGTGGAAGTCTGGTGGCCATCCACAAGCAAAGTGGAAAGACATCTTGACTGGGTCCTGGAAAGGACCTGACCCAGTATTAATTTGGGGGAGAGGATCTGTTTGTGTTTTTCCTCAGGACCAACAACAACCTATCTGGGTCCTGGAGCGCTTGGTAAGAACTATCCATAAGAAAGAAAATGGCACCGAAACACAAAATGATGGTGATGGTGGTAAGCCTGCTGTTGTTAGCTCTTCCTAAAACTTTTGGGGATATATCACTCATGGCACACAAATTTTTCCTCAATTATTTCCTAGTACAGAACTTCTAGGTATTCCTTACCTACCAGCTGGTTCCACTGTAAACCCACTTATTACTAGTCTAAACTTCAAGTTAAGAGGTAGTCTTTGCTTCTCTGGTTAGCCACATCAGAAACTGCCATATACGGGAGGCAATCTCTCTCTCATTCATTAAAGGTACAGTCTAAAGCAAATCTATATATAGGGAAGTAATACACCTGTTTATAGTTATACAGGATGTGAGGCCAATTACTCTTCCTTTTATCAGGTTTTCCCCCCTACTCCCGTATGTGTCACGTCTCCGTTTGTGTTCATTCTGTCTAAGAGTTCTAAGTTTGATATTAACATTACTAATAACAATGATAATGATACTGAGGTCCTTAACTGTGTTATGTGTTAAGAGTGTTATGTGTTATGTGTTAAGAGTGTTATGTGTCTAGTTGTTGGGATGCTTCACTATTTCCTCTGGCTGTGATTGCCGGGATTCCAAAATTCATTCCAGTCCCAGTGACCTTAATTCATAGTGAGTGGAATTTCCTACCCGTGAAAGCAAAAAGAGATTTTGGTATCTCAACCATTATAGCCATCACTGTTGCTGTGGTGGTTGCTGCAGCTGCTGCCACTGCTGCTGGACTTGCCCTAGGAACTGCTATTCCTACTGCTCACCGCTCAACAATCTGTCACAAGCCACTGCCGAAGCATTGACAGCCCAGGAAAACATCAATGCACATCTCACCACGGGAATCCTGATTCTAAACCAAAGAGTGAACTTACTACAAGAACAAGTGGACATGTTGACTGTTACCACACAGATGGGCTGTCTAGTGCATGCCCAAGCACTATGCATTACCCGATACCCTATTCTAATATTACTGCTGCTGCCAATCTGTCCAAACAGGCTTGGTAGCATGCTTAATGGGACATGGACTAAAGAGTTTACTAATTTGACTACCCTATTGAGAAATTCTATATTTGTGGTAAATAGTACTCAGGTCAAGGTCCCAGGTATGCCAGAAGCCATTAGTTTCTTACAGTCAGCGTTACAATTTGGTAACAATGGATGGGAAGTTTTGCTATAATGGGATTGTTGTTCTTGCCCTTATTATTGCTGCTCAGATATCTGTTGTCTCTAAGGAGTCATCAAAGACGGCAAGCCTTAGTGGTGCAGCAAGCCCTTATGGCCATGGACCAAGGACTCTGATCCTCAGATTTGGCTCTCCCAATTACAGGACTGGTAGTCAATGATGGGTAAGCATAGGGTGGACTTTATACCAACCTAAGACAGGGATCAAAGGCATGCCAACAGCTCTTTGACTCCCAATGATGGGTAAGGATAAAGTCTGACTCTGGCACCTAAGACAGGCACAGTCGCTGTCCTTTTCTTTTTATAACAAAAAGGGGGAGCCTGTTGAGGGCTGTCTTGGACAAGATGGCGCTTGGCAATGAGCCAAAAGGCACTGGGTACCAAAATAAGGAAGTACCCATAAAGGTTGCTTGCCTACTAGTTCCTTGGAGACTTATGACATGTTGACGCCAGGCTCTAGGACTGGCTACCTAATATCATGCCGCACGTGGACAGCTCGTGATTCATATAGTGCTATGCTGACATTCCTCTGCATGCTCTCCTGTGTGAGAGAAAGCTTTGCTATAATTGGCTGATAAGCTAGGAGCCTGGGGGAGGAGAGGGGGAGAGGGAAGAAGAAGGGAGATAGTGGCAGAACAAAGGAGGCAGAAAAACAGGGAGG
Organism: Sciurus carolinensis; assembly: GCF_902686445.1. Classification (NCBI taxonomy): domain Eukaryota; kingdom Metazoa; phylum Chordata; class Mammalia; order Rodentia; family Sciuridae; genus Sciurus; species Sciurus carolinensis. The sequence continues at coordinate 97,911,055 of NC_062217.1, forward strand.
ACGCAATAAATCTGGTCAACTAAAGATTGGTGGTGTCTCATTTCTCCGCGCCGGTTCCGCTGGACGGAACAATAAATGACTTCACTGGGTCTCTAGCATGGCACCAGATCCCAAAGAAAACAAAGATATTCTTATTGAAGAGAAAACTAATTTTTGTCTCTCATATCAAGATTGACAACCCAAGTAAGTCTGACAAACTTCATAGTTTTCAAAATTAAAACAAGACTCTAATAAGAATATATAATATGTATAGTTATACTTTATTTAATTCATCAATTAATGAGTGAACCAAGGAAGTTGAAATTCTGATTCTAAAATTATTTCATAAATAGGGTTTTATAAATTTATCAGAAAATGTGGTAGGAAAAATATTATTACAAGAAGACTGCTTTTAGCTAGAATTGAATAATGTTCTCTATAACAATAAAACTATACTCTTCTGGGCTCATCTTTCTTATCATAAACAAATATTTAATATATCCGATCACTAACAATAGTAAATGACCAAGACAAGTATTATTCTCCAACAATTAAATAATTCTGGAATCAATTTATAAATAATGCCCCAGTGTAAGAGAAAGATTACTTGAATATATTCTCTTGGACTTACTTCCAGTTTCTCAATTATTTTCTTCTTAAGGGCGTTTGAAAGTATTTATAGTGCAATTGATATCAATTAATTCTCTAGAACACTATTCCTAAGAAAAATCTTTTACATACAAGCATACTAAGACATTAGATGAAACTTTTTTCTTAATATTCTGAAGTTTGAAATCAAAAGGTGCATATTACAACAATGAGAAGAACATGTTTTAAGGTCTGTTTGTGTTTTTTTTTTTTTTTTTTTAGGTCTTTGACCAAGTTTTCCATGAGAACTGCTAATGTAATATTAGTAAGTGCTTCTACCAAGAAATCATAAACAATTAGGGGAAAAAATGATGAGAAATTGCTGTGAATATATTTACCATGGAGGTAGTCATATGCTAAAAGTGATCTGGCCACTGTTTAGACATCAAATAATCTTTTAAAACAGTGAAATTGTTTATTTTTATTCTTGCTGGCATTGATAATAACTTTAATTAATGAAATTCTGCAATTTTGGTAAAAATTCAAAATCAAATGAGAAATTACACTAATTTAAATTTTATTAAGGAATGATAACTTCATTGATTTAATATAAATTTTAGGACACTTTTTGAAAATGCTTTTATCTCTCAATCCTGGAATTATTACTCTGTGTACTTCATAAGGCAGAGTATAGTGGAATTTATTATTATTATTATTTTAATTGGAGGAATTATTTTTCTTTTTTAAGTTGTAAACAAATGGGATACATGTTGTTTCTCTGTTTGTACATGGAGTAAAGGCATACCATTTGTGTAATCATAAATTTACATAGGGTAATATTGTTTGATTCATTGTTACTTTTTCCCTTCCCCCACCCCTCCCACCCCTCTTTTCCCTCTATACAGTCCTTCCTTCCTCCATTCTTGCCCCCCTCCCACCCCCCATTATGTGTCATCATCCGCTTATCAGTGAGATCATTCGTCCTTTGGTTTTTTGAGATTGGCTTATCTCCTTTAGCATGATATTCTCCAGTTTCATCCATTTTCCTGCAAATGCCATAATTTTATCTTTTTTTATGGTGGAGTAATATTCCATTGTATGTATATAACACAGTTTCTTTATCCATTCATCAATTGAAGGACATCTAGGTTGGTTCCACAATCTGGCTATTGTGAATTGAGCAGCTATGAACATTGATGTGGCTGTATCTCTGTAGTATGCTGATTTTAAGTCCTTTGGGTATAGGCTAAGGAGTTGGATAGCTGGGTCAAATGGTGGTTCCATTCCAGGCTTTCTGAGGAATCTCCATACTGCAATGTGAAGAGAGAGCCTACAGAGTGGGAGAAAATCTTTGCCACTCATACTTCAGATAGAGCACTAATTTCCAGAATATACAAAGAACTCAAAAAACACTACACCAAGAATACAAATAATCCAATCAACAAATGGGCTAAGGAAATGAACAGACACTTCACAGAAGAAGATCTACAAGCAATCAACAGATACATGAAAAAATGTTCAACATCTCTAGTAATAAGAGAAATGCAAATCAAAACTACCCTAAGATTCCATCTCACCCCAATTTGAATGGTGATTATCAAGAACACAAGCAACAATAATTGTTGGTGAGGATGTGAGGAAAAAGGTACACTCATACGTTGCTGGTGGGGTTGCAAATTAGTGCCGCCACTCTGGAAAGCAGTATGGAGATTCCTCATAAAGGAATTGTTTTTAAAACCTTCGTATTGTGAACTTACAAACCTCCTGTCTCAGCCTCCTGAGCCTCTAGGATTACATGCATGCAACATGGAGCCCAGTTCACCAACAAATTTTAATCTTATTGTCCTCAAAATAAAATAACTGAATGAAACAAAACCACTACTAACTAGCAAAGAAAATCTAAAACAATTATGACTGCAGTTAGTTTTCTTCTCTTTGGAAAGCTTCCTAGGTTGTTAGTCTATCTCAAGACTTTATCTGCCTTTCCATCCCCAAATTTACAAACTCTAAGTGGTATTAATGGTTATGATGTTTCTCAGAAAAAACTCAATGGTTTATTCACTGGACTACCATTCTTTAGTTTATAAACTTGCTGAAGTTAATCCCTATACTTTAGAATTTTGCTTTTTTCTTGCCAGAAAAGTTTTCCTTCATTTATTATGCCAGAAAAAAAAAAGTAACATTACAGGGAAGCTTTCATTGGACATCCCCAATCAATAAAAATGGTTAGAGGAAAACATGAATAGAAGCCATAGTAAATACCTTAGGTGAGAGCATAAAGGTGGCACAAAGAAAATTACACATTAAAACCATGAAGAGGTTCTGTTAGATTCAATGTAAATTACAGGGGACCAAGGAACCAAATCAAACTCTAGATCATAAATTCATTTTATCCTTCATCTTAGTCTATTTGAACAAAATACCATAACACGGGTCATCTAAAAAACAAAAAAAATATTTCTCACAGTTCTGGAGTCTGTGAAGTCCATTATCAAGGCACCTGAAGATTCAGTATCAGGTGCAAGTCAGTTTCCTCAAGATGGTGGCTTCCTGTGTCTTCACCTGTTAAAAGGGGCAGAGGGATTTTTGTGGAGCTACTTTTATAAGAACACTAATCTTATTCCTGAAGATTAGATCCATAGGACTTAATTATCTCCCAAATATATTGCCTCCTAATATTGTTATCTTGGAGGTCAGGATTTCAGCATGTGAAAGAAGTTAAAAATATTCACCATATGCCATTTATGTAGTAAACATATAAAAAGGTACAGGAGTGTATGTTTTAAATGATAAGACTGTCTCTCAGGATGGTAATAATATAGGGTATGTAGAGAGAGTGGAATAATTTCTAGCAATGAATTTTTATAATTCACAATATAGTCTAAATCATTCATCATTAAGAAACTACAAATAAAAACAATAAAACACCTCTGTCCACTTATTGTGATGGCCAATATTGATGATAGGTAACAAAGAGATGTGTGTGGTGAGAATATGAGGTCGAGTGGAAAATTCTCTAAACTGGACCTACTGTGCTGACCCTCCCTCCCCCCACCATGCTTTTTTAAAAGTCAATTTACCTGCAGCCCTTCCTGGCTCAAATCGATAGGATATGTTACATTCCTCAGCAAGCAACCTGTTATCTGCAGGAGAAATGCAGACCCAAAAGCTCCTTCCTGCCAATAAGAAGAACACAAGCTAGGAATTTGTGTCTGTAAGGAACAAGGCTGTAGCTATTTCTCCCCTGATTCTTACCCCTCCCCACACACCACATTGTAATCTAGATTGTTAACTTTCTTGTCAGTCATTTGTCCAATTAGCCTGCAGGCTTTCACTATTTAAGGGTAATTCTCCTGATCTTTGCTCCCTTTTCTCTCTTTCACTTCTATTCTCTCACTCTCACTCACTCTCAGTCTCTTACTCTTTCTATTTTGCCCTTAAGAGCAGACACTCTGTTTGCTAATAAAGTTTCTTGTGTGAGTTCCTGAGTAATTAATTTTCCACAAAATTGAAAGAGAGATTCATTTTAAAGTAAGCCTACCTCATATATTATCAAATGTAATTAGAGGACTGGGGATAAGCCTATGATAGAGCACTTGCCTAGCATGTGCAAGGCCCTGGATTCAATCCCCAGCATCACAGATTATTAACTAATTAAAATTGTTTAGAAAGGAAGTCATAAAAATATTAGGAATTTTTACAATAAAGCAGGAAAAGAATTTAAAAAACTAAATGAAATGTGATTAAAGGGAATGATTTTGTTCAGATACTTGTGAATCACAGATACAACTTGCATTGGTAGAACTGTGTAATGGTCTTTCATGATACTTAATTTTACATCTTCTGTGCAGATACATAAGAAAGCAATCTATGTATAAATACATAAGAAAACAAACTAATTAGTTAAAATTTCTCTTGCTTTTAATGAAGGATTTCTAGGAGTCTGAATGTTTCCATGATCTGTTTTAAGTACGTGTATCCTTTCCCTATATTTGATACAATAAAATAAGAAAAACAGCCTTTTCTTGCTAGGTGTTTGGCATTATTTTTCTAATTTTTCTTTTTGCATTATATGAAGTCAGTTTTATTCCTTTAATGTATCATTTTCTTTCTTATTGGAAACATTTTATGTTTAAAAATGAATTTACAAAGGAAATTTGCAACTCATTTGTTCCAAATTAAAAAATATGTTGTGGTTTTAAATGTAAATTTTACTTTCTTAAACATTTTTAAATATGTACTCTTCACTAAAGTATATTCACATTGTCATGCAATAGATCTAGAACTTTTTTATCTTGCAAATCAGAAACACCATAACCATTAAACAACCCTCCTTTTCTGCTTCCCCCAGTAATCATCATTCTACTTTCTATTTCTATAAATTAACTCCTTTATGTACTACAGTCTACCCTTATTCATGGTTTCACTTTCTGAGGGTTCAGTTGGTCAAGGTGAGTTCGACTTTTCATTGCTGTGACAAAATACATCAGAAAATCAACTTTAAAAGAGGAAAGATTTATTTTGGCCTACAGTTACTTGGCCCCATTGCTGTGGGTTTGTGGTGAGATAAGAGTATATGGTGGAGCAGAACTGCTCACCACATGATGGCAGAGAGAGAGAACAAGGAAGGGGTTGGGAAGAAAATATGCCTTTCCCAGGCATGCCTTCAGTGACCTACTTCCTTCACTTGGCCCCACCTCTTATGCTTTTCCACCACCTCTCAATAGTCCATTCAATTATGAACCCTTAAGTGGATTAAACCACATCATAGTCTTCATAATCCAGTCATTTTTCAAAATCCCTCCTCTGAACATTGCTGCACTGGAGTTTGCCTAGGCCTTCAACACATGAACCTTTGAAGGACATTCCAAATCCAAACTATAATACAAGGTCAAGCATAGTCCAAAATTGCTGAATGGAAAATTCCAGAAATTATCAATGCATAAGTTTTACATTGTGTGCCATTCTGAGAACCATGAAATCTTGTGTCATATCTCTCCCTCATGCCCAGCACAAAGATCATCTCTTTGTCCAGCATATCCACACTGTATGCTACCAGCCATTAGTCACTTGGTAGCTGTCTGAGTTATCAGATCAACTGTTGTGGTATCACAGTATTTGTGTTCAAGTAACATTTATTTTATTTAATAATGTCCCCAAAGTGTAAGAGTGGTGATCCTGACAATTTTAAAATGCCAAAGAAAAGTCAAAAAGTACTTCCATTAAAATGGTGGAAGTTCTTAATTTAATAAGGAAAGGAAAAATACCATGTGCTGAGGTTAAGATCTATGGTAAGAACGAATCATCTATGTATGAAATTGTGAAGAAGGAAAAATATTCATGCTAGGTTTGCTGTTACAACTCATATTGCAAAAGTTACAGCCACAGTGCTTGATAAATGCTTAGTTAAAATGGAAAAGTCATTGAATTTGTGCAAATACATATAGAAAAAGTTCATATAGTATAGCAGTTAGTGTTGTGTTAGTTGCTGTGACCAATTTCTGAGAAAATCGGCTTAAAAGGAGGAAGGATTTATTTTGACACAATTTCAGAGCTTTCTGTCTATGATCACTTGGCCCTGGCACTTTTGTCCTGAGGCAGCACAGTAAGTCATGACAGGAGCACATGGCAGAGAACAGTCTGTTCACATCATGGCGACCAGAAAACAGAGAGAAAGGGCCATCAGGCTCCCAATATACCCTTCAAGGTCAGGACAGACCTCTAATGACCTAACTTTCTTCTAGTAGACCCCACCTCCTAAAAGTTCTGCCACCCCCCAATAGCACCACAGACTGTTGCCCAAGATGTTAGCACATGGGCCTTTAGGAAACATTGAAGATCCAAACCGTGTAGTTTTATGTATCCAGTGGGAGTCTTAGAAGGTATTCCACATAGATGAAGGACTGCTGTACCTTATATAAGTGCATCCATGCAGTATTTGTCTTCTTATAAATGACTTATTTACCTTAGCACAGTGTCTTCAAGGCTCATCCATATTGTAGCATGTGAATGGACTTTCTTTTTATTCTATTCCATTGTGTATGTATTTCAACATTTTGTTCATACATTCACCTATTGAGGGACATTTGTGCATTTCCAAATCTTTGCTCTTGTGAATAGTGCTGTGATGAACATGGGTGAGCAAATATCTCTTTAAGAACATGTTTTTAATTGTTTTCTTTTTTTGAAAAATAATTTGCAGCTTTTATTAACTTTGAATCATTGGTTATCTTTCATTAAGTATTTTCCTTAGTCTTAGACTAATCCAAGGAATGAATAAGTAGGGATTCATCTTAATTTTTTAATTATTTATTTATTTTTGATTATTTTATAGATTGCATTTTGATTCATTGTACACAAATGGGGTACATTATTTCTTTCTATGGTTGTACGTGATGTTGACATACTCAGAAGTGGAATTGCTCAATCTTGCAGTGGTTCTATTTTTAACTTTTTAAGGAAACTACATAGAACTCATTTTAAAGAGAAAGAAAGATGATAAAGATGTCATCAAAATATTCTCTTATGGAAATCATGTTGAACCAACACTCCATACTCATTGGGTAGGAATTCACTTCCCCAGTCTCTGTTGCCTCCATTCTGTTCCCTGAAAACACCCTGGTTTTCTTAAGGTAACCACACTTTCTTCAGAAAATTCTTGACTCAAAGAAATTCCACCTCATAACCAGATTTGGGAGTATATCTTGCCTACTCTAAGACATTTCTGGTGATCCCACCATCTAGCCAGTGAATGGTTTGGAAACTCTGACTTTAGGCATTCAGTTTATGACTCCCTCTGGGGACTATTATTGGTAAAGGATTGGGCACTCTGCTTTTCAGGAAATTTTGGGTGAATCTTGAGAATCATCTTTCTTACAACTCTGAGGTCTAACAACAGGCTCCTGCTACATTTTCTCTTCATGCATTGGCTGTTCAATATGGTCTTCCCACAACCAACCTGGGGATGTTACTCCTTAGGACTTGTTTTGCTTTGTTTTTATACTGGGGGTGGTACCTGGGGCTTCCTGCATGATAGGCAAGTACTCTGCCACTGAGCTATGTACCCAGCCCCAAGGAGCTTTGAAATTCTAAGAGACGGCTTCAATTCTGTTGCTGAAAGAGGAATGAGGAAAACCTTACCAGGAGAGAGTCTGATTAGATCTAATCTAGAGGAAGAGAGGTTGTACCTCATGGTGGCCATGGAGGAAAATGCAGCCCTGCCAGTCAATACAGTTCCTCTATTTACTTTATTTGTTTGATTATTTGGTACCAAGGACTAAACCTAAGTACACTTAACCACTGAGCAGGAGTTTTGCAATCAGATAGATCCAAATGCATATATTATCTCCCATGTATGTTGGTATTCATATTTAAAACTCCATATATATATATATATATATATATATATATATATATATATATTTTTTTTTTTTTTTTGGTAGTACGGGAGATTGAACTCAGGTCCTTGTGCATTCGAGGCAAAACCCTACCACCTGAACTATATCCCCAGCCCCAATATGGGATCTTAAGTAGATTGACTTCCCTGAGGATCAGTTCACTTTTTATAGAGCCTACTTTATGGAGTTTTTAGTATGAATATGTAGCACTTTTCAGTGTCTGACATAGAGTAAATACTCTGTAAGTTATGGCCATTATTATGATGATAATCATCATTATTATTATAGCAATCTTCAGGAGAAAGAAGACCCAAAGTTATTTGTATACTTATTTATGAAAAAATCTTTTTTTCTTTTTTTTAATACCCTTTCATAAAATCTGCAGGGAAAAATAAAATTTTCTTTTTCAATACTGAGGATTGAACCCAGGGCCTTGTACGTACTAAGCAAATGTCCCACCTTTGAGCTACATCCCCAGCCCTTTTCTTTTGTTTTAAGATAAGGTCTTACTAAGTTGCCCAGGCTGGCCTCAAACTTGTAATTCTCCTGCCTCAGCTTCCTAAAAAGCTGAAATTACAAGTATGTGCCACCAAACTCAGCAAGAACATACTTCTGATGTACTAGGTAAATGGGAAAGAAATCAGATTGAATATGCACATGTGTATGTGTGCACACACAAACATAATATGTCCAGTATTTTAGGCCTGATGACAGAGAGACTAATTGAGATATATTCAATATAAAAATAGTATTTAGGAGATGAAGATGTAGTTCAGTGATAGAACACTTGCTTGCCATGTGCAAAGCTCTGAGTTCAATCCCCAGCACCACAAATGTAATAAGAATCAGAATAGTAATAACTAGGATAATTGAGAACTGTGGCAGATACTCTGAGTTGTAAGAATTTTTTTTTTGTTTTATTTGTTATTGTTGTTTTACACCATAGCAAACAAGATGAATGGAAATGTGCCTAATGGAAAAATAACATTTATTTCCTCAAGTTCCCTTTCAACTAGTGGTGACTAATATAGCTAACAAGTTAGCTAGTAAGTACAAATCTACTAAGTGTGTCATCTGGGGAAGCTATTGAATTTTTATAAAAGAGACATACTCCCCTGAAATGTGCCTTTTAACCCTCATTAGTTTCCCTTCTTCCTGCCTGAAACTCAGAAGCAATGCTTATAGATGCAACAGTCACCTGTCAACCAAAGGACTTAATGCCCTACAATCACATAATAATTGATATTTCTTGCTAGACTTTAAATTCTAGGCCTGAATTCTTAAATGGCAACAGTGAACTGGAGCTCCCCCATCCCAGTATACCATTCCATTCCACGCCAAAGTATTTGTTTTAAAATGCTAGTGTTTGGATCTTGAATGTCCTCCACAGGTCCCCAGGGTGGTGGTGTTGGGAAGTGGTAAAACCTTTAAGAGGTGAACCTTGAGGGAGATTCTTATGTTGTTGGGGGACATGACCTTGAAGAAGACTGGGAGACTCTCAGCTCTCATTTTTTCCTTTCTCTTTCACTTCCTGATCATGAAGTGAGTAGTTTGCTCTGCCAAGTACTCCCTGCCATTGCTATCCAGCATCCCACCAGACAGTCCTAAAAGCAATGGGTCTACCTATTTATGGACTGAAACATCTAAAACCATGAACCAAAATAAATATTTTCTCTTTATAAATTAATTATCTCAGGCATTTTGTTATAGTGACAGAAAGCTGACTAACACACTATCAACTATTTCTTATAATACAAAAATATTTTATTTCTCTATCTAAAACAAATGCAAATGGATAGAGCTACATGATTCTTAAACCTGTCCCACAGAGCCATTTTAGTTATACACACAGAGGCTTAGAATTTGAAAGAGCACCAATACATGCTTCCTTAATCTGTATGCAGAATAACAACCCCAATAGCTCATTCACAATTCTCATACTTCAGTATGTTATATCAGCAAGCCTTCACAATAACTATTGAAGTAAGTGTTAGCATTCTCCTTGGGATGCAAGAAGTTAGGTGATTTTTATGAGATTTTGTTATTCATTCTAAATAATTGTGTGGTTAAAATTTTGACTACTGTTTTGTTGATCTGCAAAACTGTTAGCTCTGAGTTTTCTTTCTTGGAAAACTGAATAGGTAGAATAGGAAAATCAATGAACCTTCATCTGGCCTTGAACTGGTGACCTAACATAATCCTCTTCACTGCACTTTTCCTTGTCATTGTAAAATGAGCTAACATTATTGAGCACTATGTGTCAGGCACTGTGCTAAGGGCTTGTTGCACATTGATTAATTTAGTCATACCAACACTCTCAACTATGTTCAAGAATAATTTTTTTCAAATGGAATCATGATTCACATGCAAATATAAAACATCTATGATTTTATTTAACATATCGACAAATGATGAAATTAGTTAATATGCTTTACTGGCTAAAATGAGAATTCAAAAAGCAGACAAATACTTTAATCCATTAGGAATCCTTCCTTATTGGGTTCAAAATGTTTCATGAATGTTAATTGCATTATTATAAACAAAGAAGTGGATTAAAATAAACCAAAGTAAAAAAATGAAAAATGTATCCTACCAGAAGGACTGAAGGACTACACTTCAAGTGAAGTTTCCAAAAATCACTCCCAGAACCCTACATAACAGGTTATATGAGGAAACTCTATATGGAAGACCAGACAAATGAATTCAAAAATACCTCATTATATATCTGAGCTAAATATTGCAACTTCTGTATTACAACTTTGAGTTAGTCAGTGTGCTGTTACTATAACATACCTGAGATAATCAACTTATAAAGAAAAATGATTTCTTTTGACTCACAGTTTTAGAAGATTTAGTTCATGACAAGTTGGTCCTGTTATTTTAGTTCTGTTCTGAGCTAGTATATCATGGTGGGACCACATATCAGAGCAAAACTATTCATCTCATGACTGGGAAGTGAAAAGAGAGGAAGAGGAAGCAGATGGGATCCCAGAGTCCCTTTCAGAAGCATGGCTCCATTGTCCTACAGACCTCCCACTAAGTCCCACCCCTTAATGAGTCCACTACATCCCTAAAATACCATGGACTGAGGATACACATGAGCATTTGTGGGATATTTAAGATCCATACTGTAGCAAACTTCTTATCCAGAATCTTAAATCAATGAGAAGCCCATTAAGTTTCTGAGGAATTATAATTTCTAAAGAAAACAAAATTCTGGGACAGAGGATTAGTGAAGGCATAAAACATCTCTCAACTGTCCAAGACCAGGAAGCAGACTCCAAAATCTACATACCCCAAAAGAAAACCTACTCCCCATTACCTTCTTCAGATACCACTATGAAAACTAATGAACAATGAAGAGAATACTCAAAGAGCAGAACCAGGGTCACAAAAAATAGACAAAGTAATTTCTATAATAGAACAGAAATGGTCCAATCAAAGAATTTTGTGGTCTAATTCCCTTCTGGTCTGAGAATTTCACAAGACCTACCTGACTGCCTTAGGCCAGTGACAGCTTTGTGTCTTTCATTTTCCCCTATCCAAATGGGACACCACAATTGTCTCTACTTACTACTGCATATTTAGAGAATGAAAAGAAGACCACTTTTTAGTAAAATTTACTCAAAAAGAACCCCTTCTATATTAAATACATGACTGAGTATAACCCAGGGCTTTAAGTTGAATATGACTTAGAATATTTTCCTTAGTATTTTGATGGGGGAGTATATTCTGTGTAAGGGAGAAATAATGAAATGGAGATTAATTGACCAGGAAGAAATGGAAATTTATTGGAAAACTAGCAGAGACTAATCATTTATTTACTAAGCTCCTTTCTTTTTCCTCCTAGGCATTAAGTTAAACTACATTTCAGGTTCTGATAAATGAGATATGGATAAAGTTGATGTAAGATATTAAGCTAGTCCATAAAACATCCCACACAATCCTTGATGCTTTCTTTTGCCCTTAAATATACTAGCTGAGTGTCTATAACTAAGGTTCCTAAAGGACTGTGGGGAATGGAAACCCCTAGCTGATCATAAGATGTTTGTGAATAACCAAACTTTTCCTGTATTAAGCCACCAAAATTTTGGGTTTGGTATTAAGGCAAACCTGCTTCTGATGTCTTTGTCTTTACTTTCCAGTCATAACTGAAGAGATATTGTTTTCCCAATCTTATAATTTCCAACAAATGTTCTACTGGTTTTTTATATAGTAGATATTCACTTAAAATCAATCTGATGAGAAAGATCTTCTCAGATCCTAATGGTATACTGGTGAACATGCCAGATATATTTCCAAAGGGATATAAAGCTACTCTTGTTATTAAAATTGAATTGTTTTTTTACACACATATACAGGTGACCACAGACATCAGAAAGTGACATTTTAAAATTGAAAATATTTCTTTACAACCTTTGATTTGAGCTTCAAATTATTCTAGAATGTTCCCAATGACATGTTCTGCTTCTCAAAATCCTCATTAATATAACACACAGTATACACATTATTTTCAGGTTGCTAGTTAGAATTTTATTGGAAATAAGCATTTAAATTAAAAATTTTCATGAAAATGTTTTCAACAATATAAGTGATAATTAGGTGTAATTAGAACACTAAAGAAATTTTATGTGTTACTAACAATTACTTCAAATGTTCAAATACAGTGATCTCCCAGTGTAGTTGTAAGTGAGATGTGAAAAATCTCATTTTCTGTTCTAACATAAGATATATAAATTTGCTTTCCATTTAATATTTATCAATCAGAATTTTCCATCTATACTACATGCATGAGTAAATAGTCTTCCTCTTACTTTCCTCAAATTTTGTAACTGAAATTTGATATCAAAGCTAATTTTTATTTTAATGACTTATTGACAATTTAACTGCTGGTGGAAAAATAGTCACATGAAGTACTACCACAATGATATCTGATTACATAAATTATCATATGATCACAAAGATTATTACAAAATTATATATCTAATCCTTTATGTGAACTCAGTGTTCACTTTTTCCTTTTGTAAAATATTCTTGCAGTAGAATCATGAAATATTCCAGTCTAAATTATGCTTTGCATTAGAGAAGAAATCTTCTAGGTAAGTCCATGAATTCTGACTTGGGCCAAGATTTTTATTCATATGTAAGAATGAAAATTTTATGCAAATTAGTAAAATTTGATCTTAAAAATTACTCTAATTTATTATACATTCAAAATAAAAATTGTATGCTACCATACAAAATATATTAATCTTTTTCCACAGTACAGAAATTGATGAACTTGTTTGGTGTCAAAGTATTGCATAGGGTTTGAAAGAATATATATCTTATGTTTGAATGAATATTGGATTTTTCTTACTTTGATATATTGCCCTTGCTCACTAGTTACTGTTTTCATTTCTTGGAAAAATGAAAGTTTTCCTGTGTTTGATATCCCCCTCTAAAACTGTGTAACAAAATGATCAAGGCTCTATCCTACCATTACGAAGCTGTAATTTTGAAGTTGCTATCCTCAAGCATGTTAATTTTCTAAAAAATGGGATTTGCAAAAGCAAAACAATATTACCATTAAGGAAGATCTTCCACCCATCATCTGTCCACTCCAATTTCAACATCTGTACAGTCATTAAACTGCTTTCACAAGAGATAAGGAACAAGACAAGGGACCATGCATGATTTAGTATAACAACAAAAGAAACACATTGAAGAAGTCAGGAAGAAGTTGCCCATTTCAACCCTCCTCAATTCCACACCATGTGGAACCAAGCTTAGCATCAGCTTGGGAAGTCAAGAGGCTGCCTTCACCAACACTATGCCAACCTTGGGTAACACAGCATACAACAAAATTTCATTCATTGGTGTCATGTCAGGGCAACAAAAATAGTACTGTGCCTTGTAATTTAATGACAGACTTCTCAAATTGAATACTTGGGAAAACATTCATGTCCTCTAGCCATTGGCCAGTTCTTATGGACAAAGTCTCTGAAATAGCCAGTGCCACATGGAGAGAGGCAGCCCCAGTCCATTGGACTTCTGGCCAGTATCGCTTGTAGCTGGTCACCACACTGCTGTTCCATGAGTCTGCCTCAGCAGTAGGCAGTCTATATTAGTATGGGTCTTGGTGTTATCCAGTGCTGTGATTGTCTCACTGTGTTTTGTACTTGGGGCATGCCACAGCCTGAAAACATTCATTCTTACAGACATGGCATTGGATCATTAGGAAGGTTCATACTCCTGGACAGCAGTCAAGTTACCATGGAAGTGACCACTGGACCTAGGTTGACCTCAGGGCCAGGTCTTGAGGGACTGACTATAGTTTTTAGGTAGTTAAAAAAGACATGCAGAATACCACACCAACCATGGTGTTGCTAAAAAAAATAAAAATTGAAAAATTGAAAAAAAAACCCTACAATTGGATTGCCCTCTAATACTGAAACAGGGATAATATATCATCAGATTTGTAGCAAACCTGGATTTAGGGAACCATTAAATGCTATAATAGCCAAAGGAACTACAGGATCAGAATAAATTAGCAGTCTGCTTAGAATTTGTGGAAAGGCACAAACCAAGCCAAATTATACAGATTGCAATAAAAATCACATCCCTCAGTGTGTAGATGGCACTACACACCAATAAATAGAAAGAACTTTCAAGTAAATATGACTTCATGTAACCATTAAAATAAGGCACCAGATAATGAAGAAGTATCAACAAATTAAGTCCTTTTTGTCAATGTAGAATTTAAAAATTATCGTTTTGGGGAAAATAAGATTCAAGAAAAAACAATAAAGATCTGATACTCCACATCAGTAACTATCAGGGAAATACAAATCAAAATCAGAATGAGATATCATTTTACTCCAGTAAGAATGGCTATTATAGAAAACCTATAATGAACAGGAATTGGTGAGGATGTAGAGAAAATGAACACTTGCATAGTATTGGTGGGAATGTACATTAGCATAGCCATTATGGAAAATGGTAAATGAAGCATTTTCTAAAAGAATTAAACACTGAGGGTTTGGGGATATAGCTCAGTTGGTAGAGTGCTTGCCCAACAAGCACAAGGTCCTAGGTTCAACTCCCAGCAAAAAATAAAATAAGAATTAAACATTGAGCTACCATATTATCCAACTTTTCCAATACTGAGAATATACACAAATTAAATCAGTATGTCAAAAAGGATCTGAATTTCTATGTTTATTATAGCACTATTCACATTGGCCAAGAAATATAAATAACTGAAGTGTCCATCAACTGATAAATGGATTTAAAAGATGTAGCACACAATGAAATACTACTTACCTATAAAAAATAATGAAATCTTATTATTTGCAGCAAAAGGGATAAAAATAAAAATCATTATTTTAAGTGAAATGAGCAAGACAGAGGAAGATAGATAACACTTTATTTTACTCATACAAATTATAAAAATTGATCTCATCAAAGCTGAGTATAGGAAGGTGTTTGTGGAGACTGGGTAGAGTAGGGTTTCTAAAGACATCAGGAAAGCTTACTCAATCTGTACAAAGTTCTAGTTAGGTAAGAGTAAGAAGTTCAAAAGAGCTTTTTAGAGTGTACCATTTACAAAATAAATAAATAAAATTTAAAAAATTTTAAAAAAAGTTCTTCATTGTTTCAACAGAAACAAACAACAAAGTGGTAAACCATAAGGTGTTTGCAGATATAGATATGCTTAAACATTACAGAATGTATACACATATCAAAACACCACATGATATTCCATGAAAAATATAATTTTATGTTTTAAATATCAGTTAAATCAAATTTGATTTAGAGAAGAGAAATTTGAAAACTAGTTTTTCTCATTTTCAACATTACTATTTAATGTTTTGTCCTATGATTCTCAGAATGGAAAAGCACATCACATGGGTCTTTACTGAAGACTTTGCTACTTGGTGCTAAAATAAAACTTTGATTGCCTTATATTGTAAGCCCATGAAAATCATATTTTGAGGCTTAGGGAAGAGTAAACAAAGGGCAGAATGGCAGGTGACAATGGAAGGTAGTGAGTGGAGTGGTTTCTTAGCTTGTGGCCTGCTGGGGTAAAAAGCAACTCCTCTGAAGCATTGCCCTAGGTTGTACAGTCCTCCTACCCTAAAGACTCTCCCTCTGCCTGAACCCCAGGGGTACTAGCTTCTCACTCAAGAACAAGGATCAGGGACCTGTACACACTAGGTCATAATTTCCACTTGCAGTTAATTATACACTGCAGTGTGACTTTATTCCCTGTAGAATTCAGCTAATGAAACAATTTTATTACTAATTACTTCATCCTAACTTCCTCTTTCACAATATATATGCCTCTTTTCCATTTTAACATCAACACTCTCCTCCTCCTCCTCCTTTTGAAAGAATGAGAATTCTTTTAAAAATGGATGTGCTCCTTTTGTCAATCCACATGGTTATTTTTATGCAAAAATACTTCATGAGGAATATAATCTGACTTCCACCACTTAGAAATGAACATATGTCTCATATCGCAAGTTGAATCCTGTTTGTTTTCATACTAATAGCACCGCCCTTCTTTAGCATTTCCCTGTATCTTCACTTCCTTATCCCTAAGCAAGAAAATTGAGTGATTTTTATGATATTATTTAACATTGTTTTTCATCCTGATTGCCAGAACTCCAGTGTAGCTACATTTAATATTTATATTTGAATTTGAAGGGTATTTTCTAATTGATAATGTCTCTGAATTAACAGATTTTTTTCAAAACAGATTTTCTCATGTGAGGCACATTTTGAGCTACTGATAACAAACTTAGTAATACATCGATTGGAGTTCGTGTTTACCTTGCTATTTCTGTACTATTAAATTGTGGAACAACTGCTATAGGATGGCTATCAATTATGATTTGTACTATTATGGATATAGTACAACCAGGAAAAAAATCAGTCTGAAAAAACATGACTGATACTCAAATGCTGAAGTTAAATTGTGTCCATGGGTCCCATCATGCAGGTGCATGTCAGGGTCCAAGAGAGTCAGGGCACACTGACCTGTCTCTCACCACCTGCCCACAGCCAGAAAAATGGAATTAAGGTCAGAGCCAAAGTTCAAGACTCAAATTCTAACCAATAGCTTGGGTAGTTCTCCAAATCGTCTTTAGCATAAATTTGGACCAATAGCGATGCTACTTTTTCCAAACACTGATTAGCATAAATTTGGACCCAAGCACCATATTTACCCCTTAAGTCACACATTCAAGCGGCAAACTGCTGTGGTTTATGTGAGGTTGTCGCGCTCCCCGCCCGCAGAGAGACACGACACCTGGTTCTTTTCAGCCCTTTTATTGCGCGCACCCCCATCCTCTCAGTTCTTTCTTTGTTCTCTCTCTTTGAGGAACTTACACTCCAATATATACAGTACTGTAACCAATCAGCCTTTGAGCACGAGGGGAGAGCATGAACAGATACAGGCAGTAAATGCAGACATGCAGTGATCATGCACTGTCCACGAGGGAACTTAACCAATCCCTGGAACTTCCTCAAAATGATGTCAGTTGTTTGTGCAAAAGCCAACCATACTGGCAGCCTGCCAAGTGCCATCTTGGCTACGCATCTAAGTAAGCCAAGCCAGCTATGCCACACCCAGGCAGCCAAACCACACCCAGGGCCAGGGGTCCGCGGTGCCCCGACATGAGGTGAATTTTTTTTTTTTTTTTTTGCGTGCATGTGGGGAGCAGGGATTGGACCCAGGGTCATTAACTACAGAGACCTTTGGATTCAGAAGACTTGAGCCATGCAAGAGAAAATTGGCCATGAGCTTCCAAGGTCTGCTATTAAGAGCTGTTGGCTGCCAGGGTTTGCAGCTTCCACGGAACCCACCTGCCTATGGAAGGAAGAAACTCTTCTTTCAACACAGGGACTTTTTAGAGAGGAATGTATACTTCACACGTATCAATGAAAATGAGACTTGTTGATATGGAAGGTTGAATAATGAAGTTTTCAAAAGTGATGCCAGAATCTACTTTTCATGGAATACCAGATAATCTCATGGTAGAGTTTAGCGTAGGTTGCATGCTTCAGACTAGATCATAGGTTCATTGGTTTGGTGTTCTCTTTCCTCTTAAAAGAAACAATATTTGAAAGGGCTTCATCATTAACATAATGTAAGAAAGCTAAAAAATTCAGATTTTGTTCTCAGAGCAGAAGGAAATGAGCTAAAGGTTGATCACTAAGGGGGACAGATGGCTGTAATACTTACTCAGGTGATTTGAGAGTTGGGTTTGGTGTGACAGTAGAGAGTTAAGTAGAAGAAAATTGCGGTTACCCCAAGGAAGAATCTGGGCACAGATACACAAAAATAAAAATATTGAGATACTTTCTAGTGGTCTTATGGCTGTAACCTGCTTGTAGATTGGTTGTACACATGAATTAAAAGATAAACTAGAAATTCTTTAATTAATGAATTGAGTAAGTTTTAGCAGCAAGATTGAAGATATTACTATAAAAATATAGCAGAGAGTGCTTTAGTCGATAAAGAATAGTATAACAATGTCCTGTGTTTAGGTACAGAAATGAAAACGTATCCTCTAGAAATTTGAGCCACGAAAATTTTAGTGGAGAGATGCTGATGAAAGTTTAAAGAGTAAAGGAACAGAATTGAAGAACATGTGTGCAAGTTGCTATTTCTGTAATTATTTGAGGGAAAAATAGGCAACAGGTGTTAGAGGGAGAAAAGTGGCAAAATAAGAAAAATACATGGAATGGAGGATGATTTTATTTTGCTGAAATTAGGATTAGAAAGGAGAGGGTATCACAGTGTTAGTGAGAAATAATTAAATAAGTAAATATCAAACTCCCAGAAACAATACCAAACATAGAAGAAGAGATGAAACTTCATCATAGGAAACTAAATTTAATTCTAATATTTTTTATTCCATGTGAACTAAGGAGTATTATTCTCTAAGGACAATTACTGAATTCATGAAAAAAGTCTTCGTTTTGAAGGTAATTGAGAGGATTTGAAGAGCTGATTCTGCATATAGAAAAATGTGAGTAGAAATGCTGGAATTTTTAAGTCATTTTCGTTACTCAATAATGTTTCCTTTAAAATATGTCCTATATGTTTAAAACTGTTTGCTTCTCCATTTTATTTTCTGGGAAATTATATATCATATATTAACAAATTTTTAAATTTTTTAGCTATATAGAAATAGAATTTCATTTTACATCCAACATTTACTTTTTTTTATTGTAAACAAATAGGATACATGTTGTTTCTCTGTTTGTACATGGCATAAAAGCATATAATTTGTGTAATCATAAATTTACATAGGGTAATGTTTGATTCATTCTGTTATTTTTTCCCTTCCCCCCCACCCCTCACACCCCTCTTTTCCCTCTATACAGTCCTTCCTTCCTCCATTCTTGCCCCCCACCCTAACCCTAACTGTAAACCTACCACTATGCCCTCCCACCCCCTATTATGTGTCATCATCCACTTATTAGTGATATCATTCATCCTTTGGTTTTTTGAGATTGGCTTATCTCACTTAGCATATTCTCCAATTTCATCCATTTGCCTGCAAATGCCATCATTTTATCATTCTTTATGGCTGAGTAATATTCCATTGTATATGTATACCACAGTTTCTTTATCCATTCATCAATTGAAGGATATCTAGGTTGGTTCCACAATCTGGCTATTGTGAACTAAGCAGCTATGAACATTAATGTGGCTGAATCTCTGTAATATGCTGACTTTAAGTCCTTTGGGTATAGGCTAAGGAGTGGGATAGCTGGGTCAAATGGTAGTTCCATTCCAAGTTTTCTAAGAAGTCTCCACACTGCTTTCCAAAGTGGCTGCACTAATTTGCAGCCCAACTAGCAATGTATGAGTGTACCTTTTTCCCCACATCCTCACCAACACCTGTTGTTGCTTGTGTTCTTGATAATCGCCATTCTAATTGGGGTGAGATAGAATCTTAGGTGGTTTTGATTTGCATTTCTCTTATTACTAGAGATGTTGAACATTTTTCCATATGTTTGTTGATTGCTTGTAGATCTTCTGTGAAGTGTCTATTCATTTCCTTAGCCCATTTGTCGATTGGACTATTTGCATTCTTGGTGTACAGTTTTTTGAGTTCTTTATAGATTCTGGAGATTAGTGCTCTATATGAAGTATGATTGGTAAAGATTTTCTCCCACTCTGTAGGCTATTTCTTTGCATTGCTGATAGTTTCCTTTGCTGAGAGAAAGCTTTTTAGTTTGAATCTACCCCAGTTGTTGATTCTTGTTTTATTTCTTGTGCTATGGGAGTCCTGTTGAGGAAGTCTGGTCCTAAGCCGACATGTTGAAGCTCTGCACCTCCTTTTTTTCCTATAAGATGCAAAGTCTCTGGTCTGATTCTGAGGTCCTTTATCCATTTTGAGTTTAGTTTCGTGCATGGTGAGAGATATGGGTTTAGTTTCATTCTGTTGCATATGGATTTCCAATTTTCCCAGCACCATTTGTTGAAGAGGCTATCTTTTCTCCATTGCATATTTTTGGCCCCTTTGTCTAGTATGAGAAAATTGTATTTATTTGGGTTTGTGTCTGTGTTCTCTATTCTGTACCATTGATCCACCTTTCTATTTTGGTACCAATACCATGGCATTTTTGTTACAATTGTAGTAGAGTTGAAGATCTGGTATTGCGATACCCCCTGCTTCACTCTTTCTGCCAAGGATTGCTTTAGCTATTCTGGGATTTTTATTCTTCCACATGAATTTCAAAATTGCTTGCTCTATTTCTGTAAGTTACATCATTGGGATTTTAATTGGAATTGCATTGAATTCGTATAGCACTTTAGGTAGTATGGCCATTTGGACAACATTAATTCTTCCTATCCAAGAACATGGGAGATCTTTCCATCTTCTAAGGTTTTCTTGAATTTCTTTCTTTAGTGTTCTGTAGTTCTCATTGTAGAGGTCTTTCACCTCTTTTGTGAGATTGATTCCCAAGTATTTTATTTTTTTTGATGTTATTGTGAATGGGGTAGATTTCCTAATTTCTCTTTCTGAAGATTCATCACTTATGTATAAAAATGCCTTAGATTTATGTGCATTGATCTTATATCCCGCTACCTTACTGAATTAACTTATGGGATCTAGAAGATTTCTGGTGGAATTTCCTGGTTCCTCTAAGTATATAATCATATCATCAGCAAATAGGGATAGTTTGAATTCTTCTTTTCCTATTCATATCCCTCTAATTTCTTTGATCTGTCTAATTGCTCCAGGTAGAGTTTCAAGGACAATATTGAAAAGAAGTGGTGAAAGAGGGCATCCCTGCCTTTTTCCAGTTTTAAGGGGGAATGCTTTCAGTTTTTCACCATTTAGAATGATATTAGCCATGGGCTTAGCATAGATGGCCTTTACAATGTTAAGGAATGTTCTCACTATCCCTATTTTTTCTAGTGTTTTGAGCATGAAGGGGTGCTGTATTTTATCTAATGCTTTTACTGCATGTATTGAAATAATCATGTGATTCTTGACTTTAAGTCTATTGATATGGTGAATTACATTTATTGATTTCCTGATGTTGAACCAACATTGTATCCCTGGGATGAAACCTACTTGATCATGGTGAACTATCTTTTTAATATGTTTTTGTATGCGATTTGCTAATATTTTGTTGAGAATTTTTGCATCGATATTCATTAAGGATATGGTCTGAAATTTTCTTTCCTCGATGTTTCTATCTGGTTTAGGTATCAGGGTAATATTGGCTTCATAGAATGAGTTTAGGAGGGTTCCCTCCTCTTCTATTTTATGGAATACTTTGAGAAGTATTGGAATGAGCTCTTCTTTAAAGGTTTTGTAGAACTTGGTTGAGAACCCATCTGGTTCTGGACTTTTCTTTTTTGGTAGGCTTTTGATGACTTCATCTATTTCATTACTTGAAATTGGTCTATTTAAATTGTGTATGTCCCCCTCGTTCAGATTAGGCAATTCATATGTCTCTAGAAACATGCTGATGTCTTTGAAATTTTCTATTTTGTTGGAGTATAGATTTTCAAAATAGCTTCTAATTATGTTTTGTATTTCAGTCGTGTCTGTTGTGATATTTCCTTGTTCATTCCGAATTTTAGTGATTTGGGTTTTCTCTCGTCTTCTCTTTGTTAGTGTGGCTAAAGGTTTATCAATTTTGTTTATTTTTATGAAGAACCAACTATTTATTTTGTCAACTTTTTGTGTTGTTTCTGTTGTTTCATTTTCGTTGATTTCAGCTCTGAGTTTAACTATTTCTTGTCGTCTACTACTTTTGGTGTTGGTCTGTTCTTTTTCTAGAGCTTTGAATGTAGTGTTAGGCCATTGATTTGTTGAGTTTTACTTCTTTTATTAAATACACTCCATGAAATAAATTTTCCTCTAAGTACTGCTTTCATAGTGTCTCAGAGATTTTGATATGATGTTTCTTTGTTCTCATTTTCCTCTAAGAATTTTTTAATTTCCTTCCTAATATCTTCTATTATCCATTCATCATATAATAGCATAATGTTCAATCTCCAGGTGTTGGAGTAGTTTCTGTTTTTTACTCTTTCATTTATTTCTAACTTCAATCCATTATGATCTGATAGAACACAAGATAGTGCCTCTATCTTCTTGTATTTGCTAACATTACATTTGTGGCATAATATATGGTCTATTTTAGAGAAGGATCCATGTGCTGCTGAGAAGAAAGTGTATTCGCTCTTGGTTGAATGGTATATTCTATAAATGTCTGTTAAGTCTAAATTATTGATTGTGTTATTGAGATCTACTGTTTCTTTGTTCAATTTTTCTTTGGAAGTTCTGTTCAGTGGTGAGAGAGGCATGTTAAAATCACCTAGTATTATTGTGTTACAGTCTATTTTGTTTCTAAAATTGAGAAGGATTTGTTTGACATACATGGATGAGCCACTGTTTGGGACATAGATGTTTATGATTGTTATATCTTGCTGATTTATGTTTCCCTTAAGCAGTTTGAAATGTCCTACTTTATTCCTTCTGACTAACTTGGGCTTGAAATCCACATTATCTGAAATGAGGATGGATACTCCAGCTTTTTTGCTGAGTCCAAGTGCATGGTATGTTTTTCCCCATCCTTTCACCTTTAGTCTATGGGTTTCTCTTTCTATGAGATGAATCTCTTGCACGCAACATATTGCTGGATCTTTCTTTTCAATCCAATCTGCCAGTCTATGTCTTTTGATTGATAAATTTAGGCCATTAACATTCAGGGTTATTATTGAGATATGATTTGTATTCCCAGTCATTTGGTTCATTTTTTCAATTTTATTTATTTATTTATGTATTTATTTTTTGACACACCTTGGTTCCTCCTTTATTGAACAGTTCCTTTAGGAAAATTCCTCCCTATTCTGATTTGCTTCTTTGTTTTTTATCTGTTCCTCATGGAATATTTTGCTGAGAATGTTCTGTAATTCTGGCTTTCTTTTTGTAAATTCTTTTAGCTTTTGTTTATCATGGAATGATTTTATTTCATTGTCAAATTTGAAGGTAAGTTTTGCTGGGTATAAGATTCGTGGTTGGCATCCATTTTCTTTCAGAGCTTGAAAAACATTTTTCCAGGCCCTTCTAGCTGTTAGGGTCTGGATTGAAAAATCTGCTGATATCCGTATTGTTTTCCCCCTGAATGTAATTTGGTTCTTTTTTCTCACAGCCTTTAAAATTCTGTCTTTATTTTGTATGTTAGGTATTTTTATTATAATGTGCCTTGGTGTGGGTCTGTTGTAATTTTGTGTATTTGGAGTCCTATGAGCCTCTTGATGTTGATTTTCCATTTCATTCTTCAGATTTGGTAAATTTTCTGATATTATTTCATTGAACAGATTGTTCATTCCTTTGGCTTGTTTCTCTAAGCCTTCCTCAAACCCAATAATTCTCAAATTTGACCTTTTCATGATATCCCATAGTTCTTGCAGATTGTGTTCATGATTTCTTACCATCTTCTCTGTTTGTTCAACTTTGTTTTCAAGGTTAAATATTTTTTATTCAATGTCTGAGGTTCTGTCTTTCAGGTGTTCTATCCTATTGGTTTTGCTTTCTATGAAGTTCTTAATTTGGTTTATTGTTTCCTTCATTTCAAGGATTTCTGTTTGGTGTTTTTTCAATATCTCTAACTCTTTATTGAAACGATCTTTTGCTTCCTGTATTTGCTCTTTTAACTGTTGATTGGTGCTATCATTCAATGCCTGCATTTGCTCTTTCATCTCATCATTCAATGCCTGCATTTGCTCTGTCATCTCATCATTTGCTTCTCTGATCATTTTAATTATGTACATTCTGAACTCCCTTTCTGTCATTTCTTCTGCCATGCTGTGGTTGGATTTTATTGATGTAACATCTATATTTGTTTGGGGCATTTTCTTCCCTTGTTTTCTCATATTGTTCAGGAATCAGTGGGTCATGAAGATATTGCAGATTTCCTCTATTGACTTATAATGTCCCTGATGATTGCTAGTATATCCACTCTTATCCTTCAGTAGCCTGCAATCTTGGAGGAAGTTGATAATGTGGTGCTCCATAAGGAAGCTGCCTCTCTATGGTTGGTGACCCTCAGGTGGGGTATATTCCCTGATAGTGGGCAGAGGTGCCTCCACTTGTTGACCAATGGTCATCCAAAGGGAAACTAGACTGCGGGCTGAGGCATGGCCTGTTTGTTCCTGTGTCTCTGGTTTTACCGACCTTGTGGGAAAAACTCACCTGGTGGGGAAGACTCACCTGGTGGGGAGGTCTCACTGGTCAGTTCCCCTCCTAGAGGTTCCCCTCAATGTACAACCACCGCCTGGGATGAGCTGTCTTCCACTGCAACGTTCCCAGGCGCGCAGACCTACCTCCTGGGCCTGGGAGCCTCACCCTTCGCAGACGAGTCTCCTTAGGCTTCCTCTCCTCAGAGAATCTGCCTGCAGTCCTGGAAATTTAGCTCTGCCCCTAGGCGTGTCTCTGTGCAGCTCTTCCAGCAAGAAGCCGCCTAGGCCCTCGGACCCTGCTCTGCATCTAATCGCCTGGCTAAGTGGCCCCTCCTCTGAGCCGCCACCTGGAGCCCTGTACAGTAGCTCCGAGACCCAGAGACCCACCACACACCTCCTCCGGACAGCTGCCTGGTTTCTGATGCAGTCACTAGGAGTCCAAGCAACTCACTTCATGTCTCCTTCTCTGCCAACTGCCCGTAGCCCTAGGCATTCACTCCGAGTCCAAGTGACCCACCCTGTTCCTCCTCCTCCTCGGGGAGTACCTCCCGGGTTTTCAGGAGCAGTCACTCAGAGACCAAGGGACCCATCTCTCTCCTCCTCCAGGCAGGCCACTGGTGTTCAGGAGCAGTCGCTTTCAGTCCAAACAACTCACCACTCGCCTCCTCCTCTGGCAACCGCCTGTGGCTCTGATGTAGTCACTCCTAGACCAAGCGAACCGCTGCCCTTCTCCTCTTCCTCCGAGCAACCCCTGATGTTCAGAAGCGATCCCTCTGAGTCCAGAGTCCAAACATCTCGCCACACAGCTCCTCCTCTTGCCACTGCCTGTAGCTCTGATGCAGTCACTCCTAGACCAAGGGACCCACCGCACTTCTCCTCTTCCACTGGGCAACCCCCCAGTGTTCAGAAGTGGTCGTTCTGAGTCAAAACAGCTCGCCACACAGCTTCTCCTCAGGCAGCCACCTGGAACCCCAGTGGTTGCTCCGAGTCCAAGCGCTGTGCTGAGCCGCCTCCTCTACGATGATCCCAGTTGTCTGTGTTTACTGCTCCGGGTTGGGGGGGGCGTCTTGCCGGGCAACTCTACTTCACAAAGTTCACTGCGTTCCAGGACTCCCAACCCATCCAGGATGCCTCCCCAGTGGGAGAGACTCACCCAGGGGCTTTGAGTTGGTCCCAAGTCTCTTGCTATCTCTTCTTTTGAATCCTGCATCCTGGAGCAACATGAAATGCAGCTGCCCTCTAGTCTGCCATCTTGAAAACCCCAACATTTAGTTTTAACTGCCATATTTTTGAGTTTTCAATTCTAAATGAAATTTATTATTTATTTAATAACATGATATATGCATAAAACAGTGCTTCACTGTTGCTTATCCACCTATTTTGAGCTTATTTTTCTCTTTATCTTTTCATTTCAGTCTTGTTTCCCCTTTTTATGTAATTTTATTTTTTTCAAACATCCTTCATCGGCCATTTTTGGGTACTTCTAAGACTGATAAATAATATTTCATTTCTGTTCCATTCAGATTTATTAACTTTTACTGCATCATAAATCTTTTCAATTTCATTCTTTATTACACATTTTATATAACAGAACATATTTCTAAGAATATCATTTATAAAATCAGATGTGCTGTGAAATTTTCTTGTTTTTGCTATGTATATGATAGCAGTTTAGTGATATTTAAAATTCAAAAGAAAACACGTTAACTGGAAATTTTATACCTTATTAAAATATCACATCAAATATATATGTGCATAGCAATATATGCTGTTTATCAATATGAGTGAATTTATGTTGCTGTTACTCTTTATTGTTTTTAATTTACTGTTCAATAGTATAAACACTTACCTTTGTTTTATTCACCTACACACAATAGTCTTTTGTTTATGCAACAATCTATCTGTCCTTAATGACTTTCTGTACTGGCTGCAAATATAGGGAGCCCTTTCTGATCTTAATAGGATTCAATAAATATTAATATGTTTTAAAAATATGAATGAATTTACACATATGAATGAGTTCATACCTATGGAGATATGAAGAATTTTTCCCATGCATATCCTCATTAAAATTGAAAGTAAAGGATGATGTTGAGGAGAAAATAACTTGGACCCAGTTGGTGGAATACAGCAATATGAAAGTAATAATTTGGACCACAAAAGGGAGAGGTGTTTTATACACAAACAGAAACAAGGCAGCTTCTTGTTGCATGTCCTCATAAAGAGATCTGCCTTCCTGATCACGGACTTCGGGTCAGACATTCTGACACTTCACGGAGGCAGTGCTGCAGGCCTGGGAGCCAGGTGGGCTGAGGCAGGGCGCCGGCAGGGGCGGCGCCCCCGGGCTCCTCTGCAGCCACCAGCGCTGGGTGTATGACTATGGCTCCCGCATCAGGGGAAGAGCGCTGGCCGCCACTGACTTTTTAGTGATTGTCAAGAGTACATGGTTATTGACTGCAGTCACGGTCTTGTTGATCTCATGAATTTATTCCCGGTAGCTATCCTGGATTTTCTAGTCATTGACCAATTTATACCAAATCCCATCCCCCCACCCCCTGCCCTAATACTCGGTGAACACGAATCTCTCTGCTTCTGTGACTTCTAATTATTTATGTTTGTTAGACATATGAGTTGAGATCACACAGTATATATTTTTCTATGCCTGGCTTATTTAATACAATGTCCTTGAGATTTATCTATGTTGTTAAAAAGGGCAGACTTTTTTGTTGCTGTTGTTTTAGGCCTTACTAGTATTCCACTGTGTATATATACTATCATTTATTTATCTATTCATTTTTTTTTATTATTGTATACAAATGGGATACATGTTGTTTCTCTATTTGTACATAGAGTCAAGGCATACAATTTGTGTAATCATGCGTTTACATAGGGCAATGATGTTTGATTATATTTTTTCCTCCCCCCCCACACTCCCGCCCTCTTTCCCCTCTATACAGTCCTTCTTTCCTTCATTCTTACCGCTCTCCTTATCCCTAACCATAAACCTAACCCTAAACCTAATGCTAACCCCTCCCACCCCCCATTATATGTCCTCACCCGCTTATCAGCGAGATCATTCATCCTTTAGTTTTTTGAGATTGGCTTATCTCACTTAGCATGATATTCTCCAATTTCATCCATTTGCCTGTAAATGCCATAATTTTATCATTCTTCATTGCGGAGTAATATTCCATTGTATATATATGCCACAGTTTCTTTATCCATTCATCAACTGAAGGGCATCTAGGTTGGTTGCACAATCTGGCTATGGTGAATTGAGCACCAATGAACATTGATGTGGCTGTAACTCTGTAGTATGCTGATTTTAAGTACTTTGGGTATAGGCCAAGGAGTGGGATAGCTGGGTCAAATGGTGTTTCCATTCCAAGCTTTCTGAGGAATCTCCAAACTGCTTTCCACAGTGGCTGCACTAATTTGCGCCCACCAGCAGTGTATGAGTGTTCCTTTTTCCCCACATCCGCACCAACACCTATTGTTTCTTGTGTTCTTGAAAATCGCCATTCTAATTGGGGTGAGATGAAATCTTAGGGTAGTTTTGATTTGCATTTCCCTTATTACTAGGGATGTTGAACATTTTTTAATATATCTGTTGATTACTTGTACCTCTTCTTCTGTGAAGTGTCTGTTCATTTCCTTAGTCCTTTTGTTGATTGGATTATTTGTATTCCTCGTGTAGAGTTTTTTGAGTTCTTTATAGATTCTGGAAATTAGTGCTCTATCTGAAGTATGAGTGGCAAAGATATTCTCCCACTCTGTAGGCTCTCTCTTCACATTTCTGATAGTTTCCTTTGCTGAGAGAAAGCTTTTTAGTTTGAATCTATCGCAGTTGTTGATTCTTGCTTTTATTTCTTGTGCTATGGGAGTCCTGTTAAGGAAGTCTGATCCTAAGCCAACAAGTTGAAGATTTGGACCTACTTTTTCTTCTATAAGATTCAGGGTCTCTGGTCTGATTCCGAGGTCCTTGATCCATTTTGAATTGAGTTTTGTGTAGGGTAAGAGATAGGGGTTTAATTTCATTCTATTGCATATGGTTTTCCAGTTTTTCCAGCACCATTTGTTGAAGAGGCTATCTTTTCTGCATTGCATATTTTTGGCCCCTTTGTCTAGAATGAGAAAATTGTATTTATGTGGGTGTGTGTCCATGTCCTCTATTCTGTACCATTGATCTACCTGTCTATTTTGGTACCAATACCATGCCGTTTTTGTTACTATTGCTTTTTAGTAGAGTTGAAGATCTGGTATTGCAATACCCCCTGCTTCGCTCTTGCTACTGAGGATTGCTTTAGCTATTCTAGGTTTTTTATTCTTCCAGATGAATTTCATAATTGTTTGTTCTATTTCTGCAAGGTACATCATTGGGATTTTAATTGGAATTGTATTCAATCTGTATAGCACTTTAGGTAGTATAGCCATTTTGACGATATTAATTCTGCCTATCCAGGAACATGGGAGATCATTCCATCTTCTAAGGTTTTCTTTAATTTCTTTCTTTAGTGTTCTGTAGTTCTCATTGTAGAGGTCTTTCACCTCTTTTGTGAGATTGATTCCCAAGTATTTTATTTTAATTTTTTGATGCTATTGTGAATGGGGTAGTTTTCCTAATTTCTCTTTCTGAAGATTCATCACTTATGTATAAAAATGCATCGGATTTATGAGCATTGATCTTGTAACCTGCTACTTTACTGAATTCACTTATGAGTTCTAAAAGTTTTCTGGTGGAATTTCCAGGTTCCTCTAAATATATAATCATGTCATCAGTGAACAGGGATAGTTTGAGTTCTTCTTTTCCTATTCGTATCCCTTTAATTTCTTTGGTTTGTCTAATTGCTCTGGCTAGAGTCTCAAGGACGATGTGGAATAGAAGTGGTGAAAGAGGGCATCCCTGCCTTGTTCCAGATTTAGGGGGAACGCTTTCAGTTTTTCAGCATTTAGAATGATATTAGCCATGGGCTTAGCGTAGATGGCCTTTATAATGTTAAGGAATATTCCCACTACCCCAATTTTTTCTAGTGTTTTGAGCATGAAGGGATGCTGTATTTTATCGAATGCTTTTTTCTGCATCTATTGAAATAATCATGTGATTCTTAACTTTAAGTCTGTTGATATGGTGAATGACATTTATTGATTTCCGAATGTTGAACCAACCTTGCATTCCTGGGATGAAACCCACTTGATCATGGTGAATTAACTTTTTAATATGTTTTTGTATGCAATTTGCTAAATTTTGTTGAGAATTTTTGCGTCGATGTTCATTAAGGATATTGGTCTGAAATTTTCTTTCCTCGATATGTCTCTGTCTGGTTTAGGTATCAGGGTGATATTGGCTTCATAGAATGAGTTTGGGAGGGTTACCACCTCTTCTATTTCATGGAATAGTTTGAGGAGTATTGGAATGAGCTCTTCTTTAAAGGTTTAGTAGAACTCGGCTGAGAACCCATCTGGTCCTGGACTTTTCTTTGTTGGTAGGCTTTTGATGACCTCTTCTATTTCATTGCTTGAAATTGGTTTATTTAAGTTGTGTATGTCCTCCTCGTTTAGTTTAGGTAATTCATATGTCTCTAGAAATTTGTTGATGTCTTTGAGGTTTTCCGTTTTGTTGGAGTATAGATTTTCAAAATAGCTTCTAATTATGTTTTGTATTTCAGTCGTGTCTGTTGTGATGTTTCCTTGTTCATTCCGAATTTTAGTAATTTGAGTTTTCTCCCTCTTTCTCTTTGTTAGTGTGGCTAAGGGTTTATCAATTTTATTTATTTTTTCAAAGAACCACCTATTTATTTTGTTAATTTTTCCAATTGTTTCTTTTGTTTCGATTTCGTTGATTTCGGCTCTGATTTTAACTATTTTCTGCCTTCTACTACTCTTGGTATTGGTCTGCTCTTCTTTTCTAGCGCTTTGAGCTGTAGTGTTAAGTAGTTTATTTGTTGATTTCTACTTCTTATTTTGAAAGCGCCCCATGAAATAAATCCTCCTCTAATTACTGCTTTCATAGTGTCCCAGAGATTTTGATATGATGTGTCTTTGTTCTCATTTACTTCTAAGAATTTTTTTATTTCCCTCCTGATGTCTTCTGTTATCCATTCATCATATAATAGTGTATTATTTAATCTCCAGGTATTGGAGAAGTTTCTGTTTTTTATTCTGTCATTTATTTCTAATTTCAATCCATTATGGTCTGATAGAGTACAAGGTAGTATCTCTATCTTCTTGTATTTGCTAACAGTAGCTTTGTGGCATAAAATATGGTATTTTAGAGAAAGATCCATGTGCTGCTGAGAAGAAAGTGTATTCGTTCGCTGTTGGATGGTATATTCTATATATGTCGGTTAACTCTAAGTTGTTGATTGTGTTGTTGAGATCTATAGTTTCTTTATTCAATTTTTGTTTGGACGATCTATCCAGTGGTGAGAGAGGTGTGTTAAAATCGCCTAATATTATTGTGTTGTGGTCTATTTGATTTCTGGAATTGAGAAGGATTTGTTTGACATACGTGGATGAGCCAATGTTCGGGGCATAGATATTTATGATTGTTATGTCTTGCTGATTTATGCTTGCCTTAAGCAGCATGTAATGTCCTTCTTTATCCCTTCTGACCTGTTTTGGCTTGAAGTCCACATTATCTGAAATGAGGATGGATACCCCAGCTTTTTTGCTGTGTCCGTGGGCATGATATGTTTTTCCCCATCCTTTCACCTTTAGTCTATTGGTGTCTCTTTATATGAGATTAGTTTCCTGCAGGCAGCATATTGTTGGAATTTTCTTTTTAATCCAATGCCAGTCTATGTCTGTTGATTGATGAGTTCAGGCCATTAACATTCAGGTTTATTATTGTGATATGATTTGTATCCCCAGTCAATTGACTCATATTTGTTTTAGACATGATTTGGTTTCTCCGTTATTTGGCTATTCCTTTAGGCCAGCACCTGCTTTTGCTGATTTGCATCATTGTTTTTCATCTCTTCCTCATGGAATATTTTGCTGAGAATGTTCTGTAATGCTTGCTTTCTTTTTGTAAATTCCTTTAGCTTTTGTTTATCATGGAAGCATCTTATTTCATCGTCAAATTTGAAGGTAAGTTTTGCTGGGTATAAGATTCTTGTTTGGCATCCATTTTCTTTCAGGGCTTGGTATATGTTGTTCCAGGCCCTTCTAGCTTTTAGGGTCTGGATTGAAAAATCTGCTGATATTCTTATTGTTTTCCCTCTGAATGCAATTTGATTCTTTTCTCTTGCGGCCTTTAAAATTCTGTCTTTATTTTGTATGTTAGGTATTTTCATAATAATGTGCCTTGGTGTGGGTCTGTTGTAATTTTGTATGTTTGGAGTTCTATAAGCCTCTTGTACTTGGTTTTCATTTCATTCTTCAGATTTGGGAAATTTTCTGATATTATTTCATTGAATAGATTGTTCATTCCTTTGATTTGTTTCTCTAAGCCTTCCTCCATCCCAATAATTCTTAAATTTGGCCTTTTCATGATATCCCATAATTCTTGTAGATTTTGTTCATGATTTCTTACCTTCTTTTCTGTTTGGCAAACTTTGTTTTCAAGATTAAATAATTTGTCTTCAATGTCTGAGGTTTTGTCTTTCAGGTGTTCTATCCTATTGGTTATGCTTTCTATAGAGTTTTTAACTTGGTTTATTGTTTCCTTCATTTCAAGTATTTCAGTTTGCTTTTTTTTCAGTATTTCTAACTCTTTATTGAAATGATCTCTTGCTTCCCGTATTTGGTCTTTTAACTGTTGATTGGTGCAATCATTTAATGCCTGCATTCGCTCTTTCATCTCCTCCTTCAATGCCTGCATTTGGTCTTTCATCTCCTCATTTGCTTCCCTGATCATTTTAATTACGTACATTCTGAACTCCCTTTCTGACATTTCTTCTGCTGTGCTGTCATTGGGTTTTATTGATATAGTATCTCGGTTTGTTTGGGACATTTTCTTCCCTTGTTTTCTCATATTGGTCAGCTGTCAGTGGGACCCTGAGATATTGCAGATTTCCGCTATTGGCTTATAGTGTCCTGGTAGATTTCCAGTGTATCACCTCCCAGCCTTCAGTAGCCTGATGTCTTGGAGGAATTTCATAATGCAGTGCATCCAAAGAAAGCTGCTCCTAGCCCCCTACTGGTTCCAGGATTTGGAGCTGGCTCTGTGCGGATAGGCTCTCACTGGGGGCCTGCACCGTGCAGCTGGCCGTGTGGGAGGAGCCCACTGCCGAGTGTGGAAGGCTACCTTGGGAAGAATCTAGCTGTTCTGCCCTGCTCTGATAAGCCACCCCTATCTGTGCCTGCCACCCGGGCCGAGCTTTACCCAGTGGGCAGACTCACCCGTGGCTCTATTTCAGTCCAAGTCTCTCAATGCCTCCCCTTCTTAACTCCTGGGTTCTGGAGCGACTGGGAATGAAGTCACCCTCTAGTCCGCCATCTTGGATCACCCCATGGAAAGAGCCTGCGACCGCAGTGGGCAGAGCCACCTGAAGAGGTCTCTGGCTGCCCTGCCCTGATCCCAGAGGCTGCTTGTGGATCGAAGCTCTCCATTGGTTCGGGGACTTGTGGCTGGCTCTACGTAGAAAGCCGCTCACTGGGCGGTCTTGTCCGAGAAGCTAGCTTTGAAAGGCACCTCCCACCGCAGGGGTCCAGGCTGCTTGGGGAAGTCTCTGGCTGCCCTATCCTTGTCCCCGAAGCTGCTTACGTGTCAGAGTATGCTGGGAGTACGCTGCGCTGGCTCCGGGACTTGGAGCTTGTTCTGGTCAGAAAGGCTCTCACTAGGGGGCCTGCTCTGAGAACCTGGAGAAGCTGGCTGTGTGGGCGGGTCCCACCGCCGGAGTGCGCAGAGCTGCCTGTGGAAGACTCTAGCTGCCCTGCCCGGCTCCAATAAGCCACCTCTATCTGGGCCTGCCACCCGGGCTGAGGTTTACCCAGTGGGCAGACTCACCCATGGCTCTATTTCAGTCCGAGTCTCTCAATGCCTCCCCTTCTTAACTCCTGGGTTCTGGAGCAACTGGGGGTGCAGTCACCCTCTAGGCCGCCATCTTGGATTGCCTCTATTCATCTTTTGATGAACACTTAATTTGATTGTGAATAGTGCTGCAATAAACATGAAAGCATACATATATCTTTGGTATAGACATTTTATATTCATTGACCAACACATTCAGGAGTGAGATAACTAGATTAATTGATAGTTCTATTTTCCATATTTTCAGGAACTAGTATACTTTTTCCCCTAATGGTCTGTACCAATTTATATTACTACCAACAATGTACATGGGCTTCTTTTTCTCTGCATCCTCAGTAACATTTAATTTTTGTCATTTCATAGTAGGTAAGCTACTATCTATGTGATATTTCATTGTGATTTTAATTTGCATTTACTTGATGATCAGGGATATTGAACATTTTTTTCATAATACCTAGTGGCCATTTGTTTTATTTTGAAAAAATATTCAGGTCCACTGTTATTGTTTTATTGTCTTATATTTTTTTCTTACTGATGAGTTGTTCAATTGAGATATTAACAACATGTTCCATTTAAATCTTGCAAGCACTTTTTAACTTTTGGTGGGTTGAATTTTCCTTGTCTTGGTCTTTCCCTCCTTTGTTTTACTGAAGTTTCTTAGGTGGATATAATTTCATTTGCCTAGTTTTGCTTTGGTGGTTGTGCTTTAGATTTATATATTTAAAAAAATCAACGCATAAAAATGTCTCGGAGGGCTGGGGGTGTGGCTAAGTGGTGGAAGGCCGAACATGTGGAGCCCCTGGGTTCTATCCTCAGCACCACTTTAAAAATAAATAAGTAAAATAAAGGTTTAAAAATATTTTGAAATGATGGAGAGGGTTTTTCCCCTTTTTTCTTCAAGTATATTCACAGCTTTAATAATTACATTTAAGTTTTTAATTTGTTCTGTACTTTTATTTATATATGATTTAGAAACAGAGTGTAATTTAATTTTTCTGTATTTAGTGGGGTAGATTTCCAGGTATTACCATTTATTAAAGAGACAGTCTTTTCCTATTATGTATTCTTAGCACTTGTGAAAACTTATTGACTGCAATTGCATGGATTATTTTTCTGGACTCTCATTCCATTTGCCTTTTTATCTATTTTTATGCTGTTACCTTCCTGTGTTGATTACTACAACTTTATCTTTAAGGCTTTATTCAAGTAGTATGATGTGTCCAGATTTGGTTTTGCTCAAGATTGTTTTAGATATTTGGAGACCTTTGTGGTTCCTTGTGATTTGTAGGAATTTTTTTTTTTTTTTTGTCCCTGGAACTTTTATGAAGATTTTAAAAGTATTTTTGGTATCTATTGTAAGTGGCATTGTATTTTATTTTTTAAGTAGTTCCTTGTTAGTGTATAGAAATGCAACTTTTATATGCTGATTTCATATCCTGTAGCATAAAAGATATTAGTTCTTTGTGTGTGGAGAGGGGAGGGGTCTTTAGGGTATTTTAGATATAACATCATGTCATCTGCCATTAAGGACAGCTTAACTTGTTTTTTTATTTTCAACCTGATGTATCCCCATACCCAGGCCCTTTTGAATTTTTTTTTTCTTTCTTTTGTACCTAATTGCTTACTAGGCCTTCCTGGAATATGTTGATAAATTTGGTAAGATTGGGCATCCTCTCTTTTAACTAAAAATAGAGGAAAATATTTACCTTTTCCCTATTTCAGCATTTTGTTAGCTTGATTTTGTCATACACGGTCATTATTTAGTTTCATTCCTTGTATATCTAGTTTTTTTTATATCTAGTATATCTAGATTATATATCTATATCTATTTTATATCTAGTATATCTAGATATTCCTTGTATATCTAGATTTTTTTATATCTAGTATATCTAAGTCTATTTTTTGAATCAAGGAAGTATGTTTAATATTGTTGAATGCCTCTTGTGTATTTGTGGATGTGATCACAATGGTTTGTGTACTTCATTTTTCTTATGTCGTTCATCAGAGTTATTGGTCTTTGATATTTTTAATTTCATATGGTTTTGGTATTAGGATAATGATGGTCTGGTAATATCATTTGGGAAATATTTCCTTCACTTAATTTTTTTAAAAACATTTTGAGTAGGAAATGGTATTCCTTGAACATTTGTTAGAGGACAATAAGAAAGCCATCAAATCCTGGGCATTCGTTTGATGAGATTCTTTCTACTACTGATCCAATCTCCTTACTTGGTATGTTCTGTTTTTTTCTTTCTTAATGATTCGGTCTGGGAAGGTTGTTTGTATTGTGGAATTTACCCATTCATTCTAGGTTATCTTTATAGTACTTCCTATTATACCTTGTATTTCTATGATATCAATTGTAGTGTCTACTCTTTTTATTGTATTTCAGTCTTCTTTTTTCATTATATTGTCAGACTTAAGGTTTTTTTTTTTATTTGTCTTCTTAAATAAAACAACTCTGAGTTTTTAAAATTTGTTTCCATTGGTTTACCAGTCATTATTTCACTTATTTCTGCTTTGGTTCTTTGCTTTTTTCTATATTCTTTGACTTTAATTTCTTTTCTTCGTACCATCAGGTATATTACTAGGTTGTTTATACCAGGTCCTCTATCTTTATTGATGTAATCAAAAATGGCTGTAAACTTGCCTGTTACATGGATTTTCTTTTACTGCAACCTACTAGTTTTGGTATGGTATTTCTAAATATGTTCAACTCATGCTTTATTTTTTAAAAATTTCCTTTGATCCATTGGTTGTTTGGGAGTATTTGGTTTGTTTTCCATGTATTAGTAAATTTTCCTATTTATTTTTAATTTCATGTCAGTGTGCTCAGATATGATACCTAATATATGATACCTAATATGACTTCAATATTCTTAAGTGTCTTAAAACTTGTTTTGTAAACTAAAATATGATCTCTCCTAGAGAATGACCTTGTGTGCCTTCAAGAAGAATGTATATTTTCTTACTTTTGATGAAATAGTTTTTGTCTACTAGATTCACTTGTGTAAAATATAGTTACATATATATGAAATTAGTTGACTAATGGCTCTAGGAAGAGTTGCACCAGTTGGTTCAAAGTTTAGTCTTATAAAAATGGAAGTGATGGCCTCCAAGCATTTTACAAACTGGACTAGAATCTGGAAGGATCATATGGCTAAGTATGTTTGCTTATTTTTTTTATTGTTGTTGTTCCAGGGATTGAACACAGTGGAGCTTAACCCCTGAGGCATAATCCCCAGATCTTTTTATCTTATTGAGAGACAGGGCCTCAGTAAATTGCTTCGGCCCTTGGTAGTTGCTGAGGCTGGTTTCAAACTTGCAAACCTATTTCCTCAGCCTCCCAAGTCCATGTGCCACCATGCCCAGCTTGCTTACTTTTTATTTTTAAAAAAGGGTTTTCTATTGTTTTGTTATTATTACTTTTTGAGTTTATGACAAAAATATTTTAAGTGAATAACTCTCCATTGTTCACTTTTTCCTTTTATCATTCTACTGTAGTTTTTTGACTCTTTTGAACTCTACAGTCACATTAATCAAGTTGGTCATTTTAAAATTTTCTAGTACATTCCTCAATTGTTTTTGTGTAAATGTTAAATTGGTACATGCTTACAGTCGTATGTTTCTAAATGAAGGATCACAAATAATTCCTACCACTGGCTATCAAACAGCTTCATATGTAATGTGATCTAAACCAGGAGTTTGCAAACTACAACCCTGGAGCCAAATCTTCCACATCACTTGTTTATGTTAATAAAATTTTATTGTATTATAGTTACTTGTATTTGCTGCTTCAAATAGGCTTGAATATTTGTGAGAGAATTACATGTCTCAAAAAAGTCTATTTACCATTCATACCTTTAAAGATAAAGTTTTTCTTATAATAATAATGATCCCTGAGCTTAGAAAGTTTGCAAAAAAATTTACTTAGTAAAAGGTATATCACTTTAAACTTATCTTTCACTTTATATTTTTACATTGATATTTTTTATTCTTCTCTAGAATATAATACTGATCTCATTTAAAACCTTTGCTAGAGAAAACAAGCAACAGGAACTGTAAAATTTTACCACTTCAAAAATAAATATTGTATAGCATGCAGAAATTTATACATTTTGATGAAATTGTCAAATGTAAATATTTTATGTTTTTGCCTAAAATTCAGATACATATTATTCTCGTACATCTGCTTAGTTTGCTATAATGACTAAAGGTAAAAAGGCATCATACATGCTGAAATTCTATTATCTGTGATGCCTACTTTGCTAGCTTTAGGCACCATTAGTTTTATAAAACTTAACTGGAGATGTAATGTAACAGTATTTGAAACATTTGGTAAGATGGTTATTACATTTGGGGGTAATTCTTTGTTATTAGTTTATTTTAGATGCAGGAAATATTGTGGTTCATTTTGACATTATTATACAAGTGTGGAGTAAAATTTACTGCATTTCAACCCTGGTACTTTTCCTTTCCCTTTGTTACTCCTTCCCCTTGTTCCTTTTTCTTTAATGATAGTTCTATTTTTAATAGGTGTATTTTTTTTTAATGAGTGTCTTGTGGATATAAATTCACTGTGGTGTATTCATCCATGTATGTAGCACAGTTTGATCAGATCCAATCTACTGTTCTTCAGTTTTTCCATGCCTCTTCTTTGGCCCTGAAACATTTTCCTCTACCTCACTGATCTCTTGTGTTATCATAAATTTCCCTCCCTTGATGCTGCATACTTATTTTCATCTAGCTTCTGTATATCAGAGAAAATATTCAAACCTTGAATGTCTGGGTCTGTCTTATCTCTTATGATGTTCTTCAGTTCCAGCCATTTATCAGCAAATTCCATTATTTTATTGTTAATGGCTGAGTAAAACTCCATTGTGTCTATATACCACATTTTCTTCATGCATTTCTCTGTTGAATGGCACCTAGGTTAGCTCCACAGTTTGACTATTGTAAATTGTACTGTTAAAAGCATTGATGTGCCATATCCCTACAGTATATAGATTTTAGGTCTTTGGCTCTAAACCAAGATGGGGGATAGTTTCATCATGGTAGAGTCATTCTTCATTCACTGAGGAGTCTGCATATTTCTTTGCAAAGTGGTTGTACTAATTTGAAGTCCTACCAACAAAGAATAAGTGTACCTTTTCCTCCACATCCTTGTCAACATTTTTTAGCATTTATATTCTTGATAATTGCCATTCTGACTATAAGGAGATGAAATCTGAGTGTATTTTGATTTCCCCAATAGCTAGGGATATTGAACATTTTTTTTCACATATTTATTGACAACTGTATTTCCTCTTTTGATAAGTATCTTTTTA
This sequence comes from Sciurus carolinensis, assembly GCF_902686445.1. Classification (NCBI taxonomy): domain Eukaryota; kingdom Metazoa; phylum Chordata; class Mammalia; order Rodentia; family Sciuridae; genus Sciurus; species Sciurus carolinensis. The sequence continues at coordinate 97,950,025 of NC_062217.1, forward strand.
ATTCTTTTGCCCCTTTATTAATTGGATTGTTAGTGTTTTGATGTTAAATTTCTTGAGCTCTTTATATATTTGGGGCATTGATTCCATATATGAGAAACAGTTGGCAATGATCTCCCATTCTGTAGACTCTCTTCAAGCTCTTTTCTCATTTTGCATGAAGAATCTCTATAATTTGAAGTCATCCTTCTTACTGATTCTTTGTTTTATTTCTAATGCTTTAGTAGTCATTCTAAGGAAGTTGATGCATCTGCCAGTATTTTAGAGTGCCAAGCCTCATTTTCTTTCAGCTGTTAAAGATTTGATAGTCTAAGTCCTGGGTGTTTGATCCACTTTGGATTTACTTTTGTTCAGGCTAAGAGATAGAGTTCAAGTTTTATTCTTCCACATATGGATATTCACTTTTCCCAGCACCATTTGTTTAAAAAAGCCTTTTCCTTTGTGCTGGATGTGTTTTGGCAACTTTGTAGGGTATCAGTTGAGAGTAATTCTGTTTTCTATTCCATTGATCTTCATGTCTGTTTTGGTGTCAGTTACCCTGATGTTCTTGTTAGCTATGTAGGGTAAGTTGAGGTTCCATGTTGTGATGCCTCCAGCTTTGCTTTTCCTGCTCTGGAGTACTCCAGCTCTTCTGGGTCTCTTATTCTTTCAAATGAATTTTATAACTGTCTTTCCTGGTTCTGTGAAGAATGTCATTGGTATTTTGACAAAATTGCATTAAACCAGTAATGCCTTTGGTAATGTGGCAATTTTGATGATATTCTGCCTGTTGACAACCTTGGAGGTCTTTCTATCTTCTAAGGTCTTCTTCAATTATTTTCGTTAGCATTCTATTCTTTTCACTGTAGAGAAAAATTTAGATTTTTCAGATTTATTTGTAAGATTTTATTTAAGGTTATTGTGAATAGGATGACTTTGTTAAGTTAATGGTGTCTTTTTTGGAAAAAAAAAAGACTAGCATTTACAACTTGGAATGGATGTAAATTGTAATTTCTTCAACAGCAATGTTGATGGTTGTGCTGAAGTCCTCAGCCACAGCCTGCTCTGCCAGCTCCCAGTCATGGTTCAGAAGGTTTCAAAAACAGAGTCCAAAGATGCTCCCTTGATAAAAGATTTCTTATTAAAATTTTGTGTAAGTGACAATGTGACATCCATTTCAGTCTAACACAATGCAGAAAATGCTAAACTATCATATACAGTTATACGACCAGGGTGTCACTGTCACTACTTGATCAGAGGAGGTGAAGTACAAGAGGAGGATGACTTTTCTGATCTGTTTCAGAAGATTCATCATTGGAGTAAAGGAAAGTCTTTTATATGTGTTATAAATGTATCTAGCTATTTTGCTACATTTGATTATCAACTCTTCTGGTGCGGCTTTTGGAGTCTCTAAATAGGGAATAATGTCATCAATAAGCAGAAATAATTTGACTTTTCCTTTTCCTTTGTGCATTCCTATACTTTTCTTCTCTTGTCTGATAGCTCTGACTAGAATTTCAAGGGCTCTATAGAGTAGGAGTGATGAGACTGGATGTACTGGTCCTGTTCCAGATTTCAGAGAAACTGCTTTCAGTTTTTCTCCATTTAGTATGATACTGACTTTGGGGTTTTCATGCACTACATTGATAATATTGAGGGAAATTCCTTTTATTCCTGATTTCTCTAGTATTTTAAACCTAGTGGGTACTGACCTTTGTTCAATGCATTTTCTGTGTCTTGTGACATAATTCCATGATTGTGATCATTAACTCTATGTAGGTGTGAATTGAATTGATTGATTTACATATGTTGAACCTCTTTGCTGGGATTATGCCATTTTGATCATGGTATCTTTTCTTCTTGATGTGCTCTTAAAGGTGGTTTGCCAATATTTTATTTTTGAATATATGTTCATTAGGGATATTGCTCTGGAATTTTCCTTCCTTAATGCATCTTTGTCTGGTTTTAGAATCAGGATGATAATGACACTGGCTTCATAGAATGGGCTTTAGAGTGTTCCATCTTTTTCTATCTTATGGAATAATTTGAAGAGAATTGGCAAGAGTTCTTCTTTAAAGTTGTGGTGGAACTTGACTCAACATCCATCTGGTCCAGAGATTGGAAGGCTTTAAATAGCTGCTTCAATTTCATTACTGCATACTGGTTTGTTTTCTGTATCTTCAAGGTTCAATTTAGGTAGGTCACTGGCCTTTAGTAATCTGTCAAGATTTTCAAGATTTTCTAGTTTGAGTATAAATGTTCGAAAGTATTTTCTAATGATTCTATGGATTTTTTAAATATTTCCTTTGCCTTCATACCATATTTTTTCTTCACATAAGAAAGTGCAATTCCACTTAACAGAATTATATAGTATATGAACTTCCTACTTCATCATGTTGTTTGGAATATTAGTATAGTCAATGACATAGTAAACATCTGCTGTTTAATGTGTGATGTGTATCACAGTTTTTTGTTGGTACTGATATTAAATGCTGACCCAACCATTCCTATATAGGTGACAGTGTTATAGATATCAAATTAGACACTGGACATTTACCTAAAAGCTGTGCATCTATTCTTAACATTAGTGTTATTCCTGGCTCCCCTCTTCCTCCAAGAGAAGTTGTAAAGTATTTGGGACAATCCAAATTCACTCTCCATAGAGAGATTCAGTAGGCTTGAACCTTTCTTTCCCTGGCCCTCAGGGTATCTGAGAAGGGTTATGGCATCCAAAGTGCCTAGGCTATGTGTTCACTAGAATTGGGTAAAGTTGATCTCTTAGTACCATTTTTATTACTACTATATCCAAAACCAAATACTTGTAAAGAAAATAGTTTTATTTGTCTCACAATTATGGAGGCTCCAGATATCAGCTTAGCTCTGGTGAGAACTTCATGGCAGGGACATGAGAAAGAGAGAGAGAGAGATAGAGGGGGCTGGGAGGATTTGAGATTACATCACCAAACAAGAAGCCAAAGCAGGAGATCAGGGGTCATGATCCATCTTGTAGCAATTCACTCCCTCAAGATCTGACTGAGGGATCCCCTGAGATCCAGCTTAATCCTTTCTGAGGTAGTACCCCATTGATCTAGGGACCTCCCACTATTCCCACCTCTTAAATGTTCCACTACTTACCAGCATTGTCACAGCAGGGACCAAGATCCAGCACATGAACCCTTAGGGGACACACTCAAATTATGTTCTAATGCCAATATTTGAAAGGAACTGGCAGAGAGGGAATAGCTCTTAGTCATGAAGTCACAGTTTGAAAAGTTCTGTGGGTTTTTCAGAGAGCCAGTCACATGTTTACCATTATCAAATTTAGCACTGGTGATTCTTCTTGTCACTCTGCTTTGTCTTGCATGCTTCGAGTGAGTGACCTGCTCTCACTGGGAAATGGCACAGCTTGGAATGGAATTTACTTGTACTGATTTCTGAGACCTCTCTCTCCTGGCTTTTGATGTGCACCCAGGAGACTTGCAACACCCCTGGCCTTGGTGGTTAGTGACAGATATGACCACGGATACACTGGCTCAGAGTGCATCACAGGACAAATGCTGCACTGGGTCATGTCCCCTTCTCATCTGGGGCTGTTTGAGGGCTCCTTGCAAAAGAAGATGGATCTCCACCCCAAACTAGGCTCAGTTGTTGAGACTGATAATACTGCACACAAAGAACTAGAGGGCACAGAAGGTTTATTGCTCACTTAGTGAGGCTTTCTGGGGAAAGCAGTGAAGCACTCAGGCAGATCCCCACATTTTTTAAGAGAACATAGAAAAGAGAGTGTCCTGGGATTTTATGGTATTTAGGTAATATGGTCATGGTGAGGGTCATGCACATGAATAAGGATGATCGCAAGTTGAAAGCCAGCTTCAGCAACTTAATGAGGCCCTAAACAACTTGACAAGACCTGGTCTCATTATTTTCTTCCCAACTCATGTAAAGCAATTTTTTTCCTCTAAAATAGGAATGACATCGTTCATTTTTTTGTTTATTTTTAAGTAGTGCTTTTCTTTGTATTTCATATGTAGAAAAGATCATATTGTAGGATAGTTTTCATCTTTCTGTATGATACATGCATCAGTTTAAAATAAATATAATAGAAAATGTTATGAAATAACCCTTATCCTTCCTGGTGGAAAGGGGATGCTTTGATGTCTGATGTTTAATTCATACTGCTATGTGAACACCACCTCCACCCCAGATGATTTATTGATTTTTGAGAGTAAGAGCTCAATTGAAAGGGAAAGTTCTATAAGGACAGAAGATGAAGGCTGCCATAACCAAATGTGTATCTTGCTGATTACTTTTGATGAAGGACTATTTTGCTGTGCTTGTTTTATTCCAGGAAGCTTGGCATAGCCAACTTCCTTGCAGCCTATTTCAAGGAGCAATGGAACCCAGATCATGAGAGCTCCCCACCTGCCTTGTGCCAGCAAATGCTTACTGAAGCATGATCATGACTCCCAGTTTTCTTTCTGGAAATTATAGGGTTTGGAAATGACTACAGTGGGACTTAGTGAGGTTCTGCTCTATTTAACCTGAGTTTTTCTGAATACAGCTTAAAAGCCATTAGTTCTTATTCTGCGTTCTTGACTAATGAGAATAATTGATTCCTGTCTTCTTTTTACATTACCTATTCAAGTATTTTTATCCATTAAGTTTTCCCTTTGATTTTATTTTATTTTTTAAAATTTATTTTTATTGTAAACAAGTGGGATACACATTGTTTCTCTGTACATGGAGTAAAGGCATACCATTTGTGTAATCATAAATTTACATAGAGTAATGCTGTTTAATTCATTCTGCTATTTTTCCCTCCCCCACCCCTTTTCCCTCTATACAGTCCCTCCTTTCTCCATTCTTGCCCCCTCCCACCCCCATTATGTTTCATCATCTGCTTACCAGCGAGATCATTCGTCCTTTGGTTTTTTGAGATTGGTTTATCTCACTTAGCATGATATTCTCCAATTTTATCCATTTGCCTGCAAATGCCATAATTTTATTATACTTTCCCAGCTTTCACCCATCAGCCAGGTGTAAGGCTTCTGAACCATAAGCTCAGGTTAGTCAAAGCAATGACACCACTTCTTGTACCAAGTTTTTATTAGTCTGACCCAAATAACTGCCAAGACTCTCTTAGAGAAGGAGTTTATTTGGGGTTTATGGTTTCACAAGTATCAGTCCATAGACTGCTGATACCATTGCTCTGGGCTCAAGGTGAGGCAGCACCTCACCTCATGGGAGAAGGGACCAGAAGAGGAAAACTGCTCAGCTCATATGATATCAGGAAAGAGAGGGAGAGAAAGAGAGGAAGAGACCTTAGGAAATGTACCCTTCCAGGGCATGGTCACAGTGATCCACCTCCTCCAGTCATGCCCCATCTGCCTATAGATGCCACCGAGTCAGTTCATCCAAATTAGGATGAACTGATCAAGGTACAGAGCAAGTTAAATCATTTTAGTTCTGAATGTTCCTGTATCAATAAGAGTTTTTTTTTGGAGAAATTCATATGCAATCCATAACAGATCACTCTCTAATTCTCCAGTTCCTGGCTCCAGAGTGGTTTAACAAAGGAAGGTAATATTCCTGACTGCAGAAATCTGATTAAAAATAAAGGCAGGGGGTTTTCAAGATGGTGAACTAGAGGGGGGCTGCATTTCATGTTGCTCCAGGACACAGGATTCAAAAGAAGAGATAGTGAGAGACTTGGGACCAACTAAAAGCCGCCGGGTGAGTCTCTCCCGTTGGGGAGGCATGGCAGATGGGGCGGTAGCCCCAGAACACAGGGGACTTTGTGAAGTAGAGTTGCCTGGTGAGACGCCCCTCCGCATACTGGAATGGTAAACACTGACCACTGGGATCATCATAGAGGTGGCTGCTCACCACAGCGTTAGACTCAGAGCAACCACTGGGGCTCTGGGCGGCTGCATGAGGAGGAGCTGTGTGGCAAGATGTTTGGACTCACAACGACCACTTCTGAACACCGGGTTGCCTGGAGGAAGAGGAGAAGTGCGGTGGGTCGCTTGGTGTAGGATTGATTGCATCAGAGCCACAGGTAATTGACAGAGGAGGAGGCGAGTAGTGAGATTTTTGCACTCAAAGCGACCACTCCCCTTTGGATGACCATTGGTTGTTTGGACTCAAAGCGACTGTTTCCCTTTGGATGACCATTGGTCAACAAGTGGAGGCACCTCTGCCCACTATCAGGGAATATACCTCACCTGAGGGTCACCACCCCTAGAGAGGCAGCTTCCTTGTGGAGGACCACATTATCAACTTCCTACAAGAATGCAGGCTACTGAAGGATAAGAGGGGATATACTAGCAATCTTCAGGGGCATTACAAGTCAATAGAGGAAATCTGCAATATCTTCATGACCCACTGATTCCTGAACAATATGAGAAAACAAGGGAAGAAAATGCCCCAAACAAATATAGAGTTACATCAATAAAATCCAACCACAGCATGGCAGAAGAAATGACAGAAAGGGAGTTCAGAATGTACATAATTAAAATGATCAGGGAAGCAAACGATGAGATGAAAGAGCAAATGCAGGCATTGAATGATGAGATGAAAGAGCAAATGCAGGCATTGAATGATAGCACCAATCAACAGTTAAAAGACCAAATACAGGAACCAAAAGATCATTTCAATAGAGAGTTAGAGATATTGAAAAAAACCAAACAGAAATCCTTGAAATGAAGGAAACAATAAACCAAATTAAGAACTCCATAGAAAGCAAAACCAATAGGATAGAACACCTGGAAGACAGAACCTCAGATATTGAAGACAAAATATTTAACTTTGAAAACAAAGTTGAACAAACAGAGAAGATGGTGAGAAATCATGAACAGAATCTCCAAGAACTATGGGATATCATGAAAAGGCCAAATTTGAGAATTATTAGGATTGAGGAAGGCTTAGAGAAACAAACCAAAGGAATGAACAATCTATTCAATGAAATAATATCAGAAAATTTCCCAAATCTGAAGAATGAAATGGAAAATCAAGTTCAAGAAGCTTATAGGACTCCAAATACACAAAATTACAACAGACCCACACCAAGGCACATTATAATGAAAATACCTAACATACAAAATAAAGACAGAATTTTAAAGGCTGTGAGAGAAAAGAACCAAATTACATTCAGGGGGAAACCAATACGGATATCAGCAGATTTTTCAATCCAGACCCTAAAAGCTAGAAGGGCCTGGAACAACATTTTTCAAGCTCTGAAAAAAAATGGATGCCAACCAAGAATTTTATACCAAGCAAAACTTACCTTCAAATTTGATGATGAAATAAAATCATTCCATGATAAACAAAAGCTAAAAGAATTTACAAAAAGAAAGCCAGCATTACAGAATATTCTCAGCAAAATATTCCATGAGTAAGAGATGAAAAACAAAGAAACAAATCAGCAAAGAGAGAAATGATCCTAAAGGAATTGTGAAATAAAAAAGAAACCAAGGTGTGTGAAAAAAATAAATTAAAAAAATGAACCAAATGACCGGGAATACAAATCATATCTCAATAATAACCCTGAATGTTAATGGCCAGAATTCATCAATCAAAAGACATATACTGGCAGATTGGATTAAAAAGAAAGATCCAACAATATGTTGCCTGCAAGAGACTCACCTCATAGAAAGAGACACCCATAGACTAAAGGTGAAAGGATGGGGAAAAACATACCATGCACTTGGACTCAGCAAAAAAGCTGGAGTATCCATCCTCATTTCAGATAATGTGGACTTCAAGCCAAAGTTAGTCAGAAGGAATAAAGAAGGACATTTCATACTGCTTAAGGGAAGCATAAAACAGCAAGATATAACAATCATAAACATCTATGTCCCAAACAGTGGCTCATCCATGTACGTCAAACAAATGCTTCTCAATCTCAGAAACCAAGTAGACCATAACACAATAGTACTAGGTGATTTTAACACGCCTCTCTCATCACTGGACATAACTTCCAAACAAAAATTGAACAAAGAAACCATAGATCTCAATAACACAATCAATAATTTAGACTTAACAGACATTTATAGAATATACCATCCAACCAAGAGCAAATACACTTTCTTCTCAGCAGCACATGGATCCTTCACTAAAATAGACCATGTATTATGCCACAAAGCTAATGTTAGCAAATACAAGAAGATAGAGACACTACCTTGTATTCTATCAGATCATAATGGATTGAAGTTAGAAATAAATGAAAGAGTAAAAAACAGAAACTACTCCAACACCTGGAGATTGAACATTATGCTATTATATGATGAATGGATAACAGAAGATATTAGGAAGGAAATTTAAAAATATTTAGAGGTAAATGAGAACAAAAAAACATCATATCAAAATCTCTGGGACACTATGAAAGCAGTACATAGAGGAAAACTTATTTCACGGAGCGCATTTAATAAAAGAAGTAAAACTCAACAAATCAATGACCTAACACTACAGCTCAAACCCTACAAAAAGAACAGACCAACACCAAAAGTAGTAGAAGACAGGACATAGTTAAACTCAGAACTAAAATCAACGAAATTGAAACAAAAGAAAAAATACAAAAAATTGACAAAATAAGTAGTTGGTTCTTCAAAAAAATAAAAAACAATTGATAAACCTTTAGCCATACTAACAAAGAGAAGACGAGAGAAAACCCAAATCACTAAAATTTGGAATGAACAAGGAAATATCACAACAGACACGACTGAAATACAAAACATAATTAGAAGCTATTTTGAAAATCTATACTCCAACAAAATAGAAAATTTCGAAGACATCAGCGTGTTTCTAGAGACATATGAATTGCCTAAACTGAACGAGGAGGACATACACAATTTAAATAGACCAATTTCAAGTAATGAAAGAGAAGAAGTCATCAAAAGCCTACCAACAAAGAAAAGTCCAGGACCAGATGGGTTCTCAGCCGAGTTCTACAAAACCTTTAAAGAAGAGTTCATTCCAATACTTCTCAAAGTATTCCATAAAATAGAAGAGGAGGGAACCCTCCCAAACTCATTCTATGAAGCTAATATTACCCTGATACCTAAACCAGACAGAGACACATCAAGGAAAGAAAATTTCAGACCAATATCCTTAATGAACATCGACCCAAATTTCTCAACAAAATTTTAGCAAATCGCATACAAAAACATATTAAAAAGATACTGCACCATGATCAAGTGGGTTTCATCCCAGGGATGCAAGGTTGGTTCAACATCAGGAAATCAATCAATGTAATTCACCATATCAATAGACTTAAAGTCAAGAATCACATGATTATTTTAATAGATGAAGAAAAAGCATTTGATAAAATACAGCACTCTTTCATGCTCAAAACACTAGAAAAAATAGGGATAGTGGAAACATTCCTTAACATTGTAAAGGCCATCTATGCTAAGCCCATGGCTAATATCATTCTAAATGGTGAAAAACTGAAAGCATTCCCCCTAAAAACTGGAACAAGGCAGGGATGCCCTCTTTCACCACTTCTTTTCAATATCGTCCTTGAAACTCTAGCCAGAGCAATTAGACAGACCAAAGAAATTAAAGGGATACGAATAGGAAAAGAAGAACTCAAACTATCCCGATTTGCTGATGATATGATTATATACTTAGAGGAACCAGGAAATTCCACCAGAAATCTTCTCGATCTCATAAGTGAATTCAGTAAAGTAGCAGGATATATGATCAATGCACGTAAATCTAAGGCATTTTTATACATACGTGATGAATCTTCAGAAAGAGAAATTAGGAGAACTACCCCATTCACAATAGCATCGAAAAAAAATAAAATACTTGGGAATCAATCTCATAAAAAGGTGAAAGACCTCTACAATGAGAACTACAGAACACTAAAGAAAGAAATTAAAGAAAACCTTAGAAGATGGAAAAATCTCCCATGTTCTTGGATAGGCAGAATTAATATTGTCAAAATGGCCATACTACCCAAAGTGCTATACAAATTCAATGCAATTCCAATTAAAATCCCAATGATGTACCTTACAGAAACAGAGCAAGCAATTTTGAAATTCATGTGGAAGATTAAAATACCCAGAATAGCTAAAGCAATCCTTGGCAGAAAGAGTGAAGCAGGGGTATTGCAATACCAGATCTTCAACCCTACTAAAAAGCAATAGTAACAAAAACGGCATGGTATTGGTACCAAAATAGAAAGGTGGATCAATGGTACAGAATAGAGGATACGGACACAAACCCAAATAAATACAATTTTCTCATACTAGACATAGGGGCCAAAAATATGCAATGGAGAAAAGATAGCCTCTTCAACAAATGGTGCTGATAAAATTGGAAATCCATATGCAACAGAATGAAACTAAACCCATATCTCTCACCTTGCACGAAACTAAACTGAAAATGGATAAAGGACCTCGGAATGAGACCAGAGACCTTACATCTTATAGAAGAATAAGTAGGTCCAGAGCCTCAACAAGTCAGTTTAGGACCAGACTTCCTCAAGAGGGCTCCCATCGCACAAGAAATAAAAGCAAGAATCAACAACAGGGATAGATTCAAACTAAAAAGCTTTCTCTCAGCAAAGGAAACTATCAGCAATGCAAAGAAATAGCCTACAGAGTGGGAGAAAATCTTTGCCAATCATACTTCAGATAGAGCACTAATCTCCAGAATCTATAAAGAACTCAAAAAGGTCTACACCAAGAATGCAAATAATCCAATGGACAAATGGGCTAAGGAAATGAATAGACACTTCACAGAAGAAGATCTACAAGCAATCAACAAACATATGGAAAAATATTCAACATCTCTAGTAATAAGAGAAATGCAAATCAAAACCACCCTAAGTTTCAATCTCACCCCAATTAGAATGGCGATTATCAAGAATACAAGCAACAACAGGTGTTGGCGAGGATGTGGGGAGAAAGGTACACTCATACATTGCTGGTGGGGCTGCAAATTAGTGCAGCCACTCTGGAAAGCAGTGTGGAGACTCCTTAGAAAACTTGGATGGAACCACCATTTGACCCAGCTAGTCCCACTCCTTGGCCTATACCCAAAGGACTTAAAATCAGCATATTACAGAGATACAACCACATCAATGTTCATAGCTGCTCAGTTCACAATAGCCAGATTGTGGAACCAACCTAGATGCCCTTCAGTGATGAATGGATAAAGAAACTGTGGTATATATATACAATGGAATATTATTCAGCCATAAAGAATGATAAAAATATGGCATTTTCAGGCAAATGGATGAAATTGGAGAACATCATGCTAAGTGAGATAAGCCAATCTCTAAAAACCAAAGGACGAATGATATCGCTATAAGTGGATGATGACACATAATGGGGGGTGGGAGGGGTTAATGTTAGGGTTAGAGTTAGTGTTAGGGAGGGGGCAAGAATGGAGGAATGAAGGACTGTATAGAGGGAAAAGAGGGGTGGAAGGAGTGGGGCGGAAGGGAAAAATAACAGAATGAATCAACAACATTACTCCTATGTAAATTTTATGATTACACAAATGGTATGGCTTTATGCCATGTACAAATAGAGCAACAACATGTATCCCATTTGTTTACAATAAAAAAAAGAAAAAAGAAACAGAAAAAAATAAATAAATAAAATAAAGGCAGACAGGAATGTAGATTTGGACCTTTTAGTTTTTATCTCAAATACATGATCACAGGCAAATTGTTTGCTCTTCCTAGTATTTAAACAATCTCTTGAAGGCATTTGCTTCCTTAGAATATTCTGTAGTATTTTATTATCAGAGTATTGCAAAATATAGGGAAAATTGTTGTAATAGTTGTGGAACATTCTAATTTTATTCTTCATTACTCAAATGACTTATAATTTGAATAGTTTATGTACTTTTATCCATTTGTCTATGTTATTTAATGAAGCTTATTCAGACATTCCACCCTCTTTAAATTTGCTTGACCTATGATTTTTCTGGACGCATTCTTTATATGCTTTAGTTTAAAGTCCTTTATGAGCTGTGTTTTAAAAAGTCACACACTATGTGCATTTCTATGTGAAGAGCAGTTAACTATATTTTGAAAACTTACAATTTGTCATTTGTTCAGAAATTATTGCTAACCTATAACCTCTCTGGTTTTTCTCTCCACCAAGTTCTAAAAGTTTTATAATTTATATATTAGTTCTCTCATTGAAGTTGACATAATATTTATATATTCCATATGAAATATGGACAGAGCTTTTCTTTGCATACATCCCAGTGTTATTTGTTGACAAGTTTTCTTTTCCCTAATAAATTCCTTTTGAAATTTTTTTCAATAATCAATTGAACATAAAAATGTGGGTCTACTCTGGACTCTCAGTTGTTTTGCATTACATTGATTTGTGTACCTGTATAGCAATAGGGTCATTCTGATTAGTATAAATTGATAGTATATTGGGAAGTATAAGTCCTTTCTCTTTGTTCTTATTTTTCAAGTTTCTTCTAAATTCCTTGCATTTGCACAATATCCACATCAAAATTTGTTTGCAGTTTTCTTTATAAACTTCTGAGGATATTATGTAGAAAAAGGGAATTGTCTAAATTCTGTTGAAGAATATGACTACCTTAGCAATAAAAGAGTGGATGCAGGTTTCTGTAGCAGGCCTGATGAAAACCTCAGTTCTGCCTTCTGCCTGGGCCACCTGGGGTGCTCTGCTGCAGGTGGTGGGCAAACTGGGGTCAAGGACAGGTGATGACCCCCTGCCATGCAGAGGCCTAGAGCTCTGGAGTCTCTGCCTATTGGATGGCTATGTGAGTCTTCCCCACACCTGGATGACTGGATCACTGTGCCCTGTCAGAGCACTGACTCCCAAGTGTTGCCAGACATCCAGGCCCAGTCCTGTCCCACTGAGGACTCTGTGTGATGAGAGTGGCAGAGGTTGCCCAGGAGCTTGGCCAACTTGAGCCTCCTGGTCCCCATAACTGGTCCTTGAGGCAGCCTTCCTGAGCCTACAACGGGGCAAAGTCCTTAACCATCCTGGAAATAAGGAAACCCCAGTCCACAGTAGTTGGGTCTTGGTTCTACCAAGAGAGAAACAGTAAGGAACATGCCACATTTGCCAATTGCAAATCTCTATGAACCTTTGGAAGATTTACTGTCCTGATTGTAGAAAGCAGGTATCCAAAACATGTAAATGCTGCTCTGAACTTTGCTCTGAATCTTTTAAAATAAGAGGACAAGGAGAACAGGACTGTGAGGAGGAAGTCTCTTGTCAGACTGCTTATATGTAAACCATTCTTTTAATTAGAACTACTGTTTTGTGTGTGCATTTATAATAAATATATGGTTGACAATGCTAAGATTTTGAAATATCTGGTCTTTCCAGGGGTCTAAAGTGACTGATATATGATATGTTAAAATGAACGTTAGTAAAATATGACACATTTTATAAATTTCCATTGTTAAAATTCTTAAAAAATTTTTTTTGTGGGGATGCAATAGCCAAATACCCTATTGAGTAGTAAACATTTGTACTGGTTCTCCACAGTACCATACGGGTATGCTTATGATGAGGCAAGAGTAATCATTGGTCCTGACGTCTATCCAGTGTGTACTTAGTGTATATAAATGACAAATGAGTCCTAATATATTCTTTCAGATGTTAGAGGTGCCAGTGTATGATCAAAGTAAAATTAGTAAACACATTTTTATATGTTTTATGTATAATTCCTAGGAAGAGTGTCTTCTGAAAATTTCAACATTATAGCTTACTGGTTCCATGAAAGACCAGAATGTTGTATTTTAAGGACATTTTGAAATTAGACCTATTACTGCTTGCAGTTTTATTTGCCACTGTGTACCTAGTGGACAAATTTGTGTCCTTACTTGAAAACATCTAGACTCTCTAGATGTTTAGAAGTGCCCCAATGTAGAGGTAGTAAAATACACTTTGGTATGTTAATAGTAGAGGTAGTAAATAAAGCATGTTGTAGATTAAAAATTAATTTGGATCCATAACATGAAACATCTCTCTCTCTCTCTCTCTATATATCTATATATATAAATATATCATATATATATATATAGTATTTGTTTTGAGTTTCCTTGTATAGTTATTTTATTAAATCTATTCACATTTGTTATAAATGCATTGCTACATATGATGCATTATATATTATTATAAAATAATTTTTTAATTTTGATTTGTGAATTACTTGCTACTCACATAAACATTATTTTATGTATATGATCATATATCTTGAACACTAGTTAACTAGTAAATGCACATATATTTTATGACTTTTGGCATTTTCTGAAATTTCCTTCAGAGACAACTATGTTTGTGTGTATATTTTTAAACTTCTTTTCCCTTAATATTGCGTTGTGCTATTCCCTACAGTGAGATGTTGCATAGAAGTAGAGTAGGTAGCTCTGCTTCATTTCTGAGCTTGAGGAAAAATATCTAATTCTTCAACCACAAATGTATTAGCATTGTGTTCTATTGAGGTGCTACTGGTTTGAAAAGTTTACAATTTTTGTGTGCCAAAAAGTTTTAAGTATGATTGGACATAAGATTTTGTCAAATAATTATACTGCATTGTGGAAATTACTAGGTGGTTTCTTTTCTATAAACACATAAATTACTGTAAATTACTTTGAATGATATTCAAAGGATAAGGTAACTTTGCTTCCAGGCTAAATTTCTGGTTGTTCTGATGCATGGTTTGTATACATCGTTGACATTGGTTTTCTAAAATTTTATTAAGATATTTGCATCCATTTTCATTTGGGTGTGATCTGTCAATTTCTTGAGTTATTTTGCAAATGTTTTGATAACCATGGATAATTCTGACTTCAGATATGAGAAGTTTTACACCTCTTCAATTTTCTGGAAATGTTTGCAAAGAGCTCTGATATCTTTTCATTAAGTGTTTTGTTAGATTTTACCAATGAAATTCTTAGCCTGCTATAAAATGCCACTGAAATACCATGACCATATTGCAGTGTGATCCAGACTTTTGGGTCCAGGTCATGATTCTATCTGTGGCTATTTAATACCTTGCTGTCTTATTTTGGTTGCTTTGTAATAGACTGTGGTCTTTGACAGAGTAACTACATTAACTCTTACCTTGGTCATCAAATGCTCTTTTGATATTGTTTCCATTGTTTTCTATAATATTTGATTTATTTTTTCCACATTTGTTGTTGGTGCCTATAGTTGTACATAACGATGAGGTTTGTCGGTACATATTAATACATGCACGTATATAAGTATATAATTGAGCAATATCACTCTTTTAAACACTTCCCCATCCTTTCCACCTGCCACTATCTTTTTCCTTTCCTCTACCCATCTGTCTTGATTTTCACTAGATCCCTGAAGTTCCCATCATGCCTTTCTTTTCCTTTCCTCTTTAGCTTCCATATTGAAAGAAAAATAAACCCTCGACTTCCGAGTGTGGCTTATTTCACGTAGCATAATGGTCACAATTTTTATCCAATTTCTGCAAAGGACTAAATTTCATTTTTATTTATGGCTGACTATAACTCCCTTGTGTGTGTGTGTGTGTGTGTGTATGTATATATATACACACACATGCCATATTTTCTTTAACCTATCATCTGTTTATGGACACCTAGGGCTGGTTCCATAGTTTGGCTCTTGGGAATCATGCTGCTGTAAACATCGGCATGCATGTATTACTGTAGTTTAATGACTTTAATTCTTTAGGATACATACCAATGAGTAGTCTAGCTCGGTCATATGATGGTTCCATGTCTAGTCTTTTGAGGAACCTCCATATGGATTTTCATAATGGTTGTACTAATTTACAATCCCACCAACTGTGTAAATGTTTTCCTATTAACACATTCTCTCTACCTTGTTATTTGTATTCTTGATGACTTCCATCTGACTGTTGGTGAAATGATTCAGTGTAATTTTCGATTGGCATTCCTAATGCTATTATGGTGAACAATTTTTCATATATGGTGGCCATTTGTATTTTACTTTGAGAAGTGTCTGTTTAATTTAGTTGTCATTTGTGAAGTAGTTTTATTTGGTGTTTTGGTGTGAAGTTTTCTGAGTTCTTTCTATATTCCAGATATACTTCTGTCAGAAGAATAGCTAGCAAAGATTTTCTCCCATGCCATAGGTTCTGTAAATGTTGGTAGAAATTCTTATTAATACATTTTTTTCATTCTTGGCCTTAGATAGAATTCTGATTCAATTATGAATAAGAATTAATAACAGAACATTTCCCTTCAGTACAGAAGAGCAACTTCATATTTTCTTCATTATGTTTATACCAGTATTTCTCCCTGAAAATATTTTTAATTAGAAGAAAGAAAAAAGTTACTCATTTCTACAATTTACCCAGATGTTTGTGTTGAATTTTATCAAATTGTATTCCAGATTTATTCAACTGATCATATGACTTCATTTGTTTTTTTAAATTGGGTGTATTCACTGAAATGCTAATGAAAAAGCACATTTTCATTTCCAGAGTGACAATATAGTTGGGCTGAAATTTCCTTGTGATTGACTTTTGAATTTGTTTTGCTTGTTTTTGTTTTTTTTCCAAATATTTTATTATTTTGAAATACTTTTTTTAAAAATTTTGTTCTTATTAGTTGCTTTTTAACACAACTTTGCATTCAATTTCTGAATGAGATTAATGGTAGTTTTCTTTCTAGAAGATCTTTGTCAAGTAAATGATTATATTAGACATTATGAACAGGTGAGACATTTTTTCCTTTATCAACCATCTAGAATGATTTGTGTAATAATGATTATTGTTAAAGTTGTGGAAGAATTCACCAATATAGTTACCTGACCTGAGCTTTTTGCTTGTTATTCTTCTGGAACTCCTCCCTTATTCTGTGTGAATGGCTCTAATGACATTTGCCTGTACTTTAGAATTTGGAAGATTCTATCTTATGTGTCACTACTGGCGATTTTTGATTTAAAAGGAATGAATCAACATTGTTTAAATTTTGTGACTGCTTTGTCTCTATATTCCTCAAGTTCCCTTGTTAATTTGATATCTATATCATTCATAGTGATATCAGGTTTTCTTTTCCTGAGAGTGATTATTTAATGATCTCTACAAAATTATACCTTTTTGAATTTCACATATGATTTTTAAATCCTCATTTAAAAAATATTAGTTCTAGATGGATACAATACATTTATTTTATTTATTTATTTTTATGTGGTACTCAGGATTGAACCCAGTGCCTCACATGTGCTAGGCAAGTGCTCTACCACTGAGCTATAACCACAGACCTCAATACTTTTTTTTTTTTATCAGTTTCTGTGTCAATTTTTTTTTTTGATGTGTGATTCTTACTGGCTCAAAGTTCAATACATCTTTACAATTCATTTTCTAATTCCTTTCGTATTTATTTACTGAGCTGATTATTCATTATATATCAATATGACCAATGAATATGAACATACTTTGAGTTCATCGGCTGATGAATTTGATCAATTTGAACTCCAATAAACTCCTTGATAGGGCAGTAACACATTGAGAAGGCAGTTAATACAAAGGTGCTACAGGATCCAGAGGTGTAACTTCTAGTACTGACTGAGGACAAATCAACATTGATAGATACATTGCAAAGCACAAAGAGAAAGACCAAATATCCAATTTTCTTCTTCTATGCTCCATTAGATTTTAATAATTTTCCATGGAAGAATCAGCTTTTTGTATGTTAAATTGTTCTGAGATATGCAATTTTATATAAGTAAAGTGCATGTTTTCTCTTTGTGTTTCCATCTGCTCAGTGAGGTCTATTAAGTGTTTCCTCTTAAGAGTTCATTTGTATTTGATATAATTCCTGATGATCAAAGTACACTAAACCAGTT